>NW_025185238.1:0-1245 GCF_004010195.1 Chiloscyllium plagiosum | reverse complement strand
GAAATGCTGGGCCCATCCAGTGATGCCCACATCCAAAAAAGATTTTTTTAAAAAAAAGTAGTTCCAAGTTGAGCATCTCGATGGGTCAGGTTATCTGGTTTGAACACGAACAGGAAAGCAGTGTTTCTAATATTGAACACTTTAGACTGTTTCTGTTATTAGAAGGGTGTTCCGTATTCGATGATATATTGTTGATGAATGCTGTGATAAATTTAACTTTTTAGTTAAAATCAACAATTGAGCGTAACAGGCTCAATCCTTCGAAATGACAAGATTGCAAATGACAACCATCGTAGAGACAATGTACACCTGCCCGGTAAGACTCACAGATAGTAGCTTACATTCAACAGATTAATGGACGACTGGCTACACTGAATCCTCTCACTGTCTATTTCACAGGGGTTACCATTGACCAGAACGTGAAGTCAAATCAACTTACAAATACAAGAGCAGATCAGAGACTTACAATTATGCACTGTTCTGTTTTAGCACTGTTTCTCTGTCTTGTGGAAATATGTTCTACACACTGACTGTATCAATCTTTGCAGTAATCGATCAGTTTCAATCAGATGCCCCCCCCCCCCACCCGCCATTCTTCTAAGTTCCATCGAGTACACACACTGCCGCTCATATGATAGGCCGTCATCCCTCAGCAGTTCACAATATGCCAAATCGAGTACACACACTGCCGCTCACATGACAAGCCGTCATCCCTCAGCAGTTCACAATATGCCAAATGCTGTCTGACCAAACCCCATTGCATTCTCAGCAGGATGTCTCCTCTCTCGTATTCTTGTTCTCTTGAAATGAATGCGAACATTGCATTTGCTTTCGTAACTGCCAACTGAACCTGCACATTAACAATAAGTGAGGACGAGTGCTTCAAAATCCTTTTGTGCTTCAGATTGAATGGATCTTACTAGAACATAATGTCTGCCTCTATTCCGCCTATCAAAGTGCATAATCTCACATGATTCTATATTGTGTTCCATCAGCCACATGTTTTCCCACAGTCCGAAACTGTCCAAGTCTTTCAGCAGCCTCCCCATTTCCTAAATATCATCTGCGCAGCAAACCATCACTGCATCATCTTCAAACTTAGCAAAACTGCCTTCAGGTCCTTTGTCCAGTTTGTCTATGTATAATACATTTCCTGGCTCCCTAAAGACTGGCCACCATCTACAAGGCACAACACTCAAGGTGCTTGACTCCATTCATGTTGAAGCAACGACTTGAGTGGAATTA
>NW_025185237.1:0-2828 GCF_004010195.1 Chiloscyllium plagiosum | reverse complement strand
CTGCACAAGCTCGATGATTCTGCTGTGTTTTAGCAGTGTAGGAATTGCTGGACTCCCGAGACTGTCTGTGTCTGATCACCAGGCCTGCTACATCTTTTCGTTTTATTTATTTATGTTTAACTTTGACTTTTGTCTGTCCAGCATTTAACGGCTTAGGTGGGTTTAGGCATTTTTGAGAGACACCTACAGAGCCATAGACGAGCCATTCCTTGTGTTCTTGCAGCCACGGCCTGGTCCTGTGGAGTGATAGTCAAACTCTCACAGAACCAGGATTCTTAGTTTTACCTTTCGCCAGTTATTGCTGGGTTCTCAGCAGCGTTGGAAGGCAGGAAATCTCTCCCGGGTGCTGCACACTCTCTCTGTGATTTCTCTCGGAACTGTCTTTTGATGTTCTTTCCTTCTGGATTGGAGAACTGCATGTGAGATAATCTGTTTCCTGCATTTGCTTTTTGACATTTGTGTGCTTATTGGATGATACCATATTGGAGCAATTACTGTATCGCTGTTAAATAAAGTATTATTCTGTAAGTTTTCCAACAGAATTAAGTTATTGAAAGTTCCCCTTCCTTTTGTTGTCATTTATCAACAGTATTCAAATAAATAGTGTTTTGCTAAATGTTGAATATTTTGACCAAGTAAATTCTATCTGAAACACATCACCTCACATTTACCAGCGGAATGGGCCGAGCTGGAGGAGCGATAATCATGTCAGGAATTATATCGGATACTGAATCCACCTCTCAGACCCAGCCTGGCTACGTATTAGCCCAGATAAGATACCTGCTCAGCATGAAGCTCTGCGTAGACAAGGCTAGTGTACTGCTCAGCAATCCATCCAGGATCGAACACTGTTTAGAACTCACCAGTTCACTACTTATCTGTCCAACAGTGCACTGATCTAGAAATTTGGACTCGATAATCTTTTCAGCACAGGGCGCTGTGCCGAACACACAAAGGTATTTTTCTATACACACGGACTGGATATCTGTGCAGCATGGGGAGCTGTGCAGTGAATAGCAGTGAATTTAACCATTAATCTGGAGCACTTATTTCCCAGCATACACAGCTGTGTACACCAATCACTGCATTGCTGAGTAACACTGTATCAGATCACTGCCCAGTGTGGGGAAACTTGCAGCTCATGTTGGAAGTGACAGGATGTGCAGCTCCCTCCATTTACAACTCTATATCTACAGTGTGGCAGGACACAGGGGTGCTGTGGAAGTGAAACTCACTGCCAGAGAGAGATGGCAGGGGAATCAGTTTAAATACCAACAAATGGGAGGAGCTTGGTTAAAAAGCGAGGGGGAGATTGAGACAGAATTTCAGAGAAGGATCTGGTAGTAGGTTTAAAAATTGCGAAATGAAAACATTTCAATAGCATCTCGCAATACAGACCACTGTTTCCAGGAATGATGGGTGAGAAGGATATTGGTGTAAGTTAATATGATGGAGAGTTTTGGATAAGCATTCGTCCTGTAGCTTTGTAACTGGTAGTAGGATCAGCAGAGTCTTCGACTCATTGCGCTGAATCGAACAATAAGTTCACTCAGTGCCATTTTAATTGTCTGTGACAGAAGGAATGTCTGCATGAGGCAGAGCTAGTTTCCTGGTGTTATAATATCGAACTCACCTCATTTCCGATCCACCCCACCCCATGATGTCCCTCTCATTCAATACCAGCCTGATTCTCCGACACATCACGGCTGGAGGTACACACCATCACCCGGGTATCCCTGGATATTCAGTGATCCCTGGCACTGCTTCCATCTTTAAAAAGCACACGGTTGAGCTTTCTCAGTTTGGAGCTGCCCTGCATAGTTTACCCGAGCATGGCAAATAAGGGCGAATTACACCACAGCTTGTCGACAGGGGCACGGAGGTCCTGGCGAATGGTCTAGTACAGAGGGGGACCATTCTCTTCCCAGAGGGAGCCGCACCACCAGACCCATCGAGCATGGTCTGAGCATACCACCCAGCTCAGTGCAGTATCTGCGGTCCGAAGAAAAATCCAGCAATACAGGAAAAGCATCAATAACCCTCCCCGCTCTGTCAGGATAAGGGTCACCAGATTCTCTCCACTCTCTCACTCTCACTGTATGTCTGTTAGCGCCTTCTCCAGAATAAGGCTCCATCACTCTCACCTTCTCTCTCTCTCACTTATGCAATACCCCCACATGGTTATAAAATGCTCTTATGAGTGCTGTTTCTAGAATTCTCTGGATGATGTCGTTTGTACAATGTTCCAGAAAATTTTCAAATTAATTCAAATTTATTCTCCAAATTCATCCTCCAGTATGTAACGCATCAGAGGAAGGAGCAGAGTTTTACTTTTTAAAAAATCACTCAGGATGAAAGTGCCTCATGAGGCCATTCAGCCTCTCAAATTTGCTCCACAATTCAGACAAAGGGAGCACGTAAACACTTGAATACTCACTCTCTTCGCGAAGACAGGCGTCTCATTGGAGTTTCGCTAGTTTCACTGGAACACTCCTGTAATCCCGAGAGTTATGGAATATTTCACACAGTGCCACCAGTCACTCTGTAACCACTTCTATTAAAACAAGCTATGAATTGCTGATGAGTTGTTTACCCCTGGTCTTTTGTGTTTGAGAAAAGCCTTGTTTGTTTTGTTAGAGACAATGCCAAACATTCATCTGACTACAATTTTGTTTATAATGTTGAAACTCTTTGTGCCTTCCCCTGTGAGGAACGATGTAAAATACTCTGCCTGCTCCCTGAAACCAGTTGCCCAATCACATCCTCCAGGTGTCCAACATATTCTTTCCTGCCTCTCTTCCAAGGGTCACACACACATCGTGAACGTT
>NW_025185236.1:2055-2828 GCF_004010195.1 Chiloscyllium plagiosum | reverse complement strand
CTCTCAGAATATAAAATGCCTGACCAAAATTATGTATCGTGCCCTGTTGGGTTTGAAGTTCTAACGTCTAGTTTCCACTCACCTAAACGAGGAAACTTCCCTCATATTTACTCTTAAGATCTTCACATCAGCTGGACAACCTCTATTCGGACACAACTAAGTCTTTCCTGATTTCTCCCGCATTATTCTTTATCTATGCCATCAGCCCATTAAACCACCTCTTTTCGTTTCTAGTGGCTTTATCTCCTAGTAAACCTCATTTCATTCCTTTCGAACGACATGGTATCATGGCCGTGTCATTCCGAACGTCTTTGTATTCCAGTAAACGATGCCCGTGTCATTATTCATGTCTTTATATCCCTGTAAATTTCAACCTGAGAACTGGGTTTAATTCAATGCATGAAAACTCACCACTAAGCTATGCAATCTTATTACCGACACAGGAAAGGTGGAAGCAATTCCAATTACAGCTGAATCGATTGGCTGCAACATAATCGGGTCAAGTCGCAGACAGATACTTGACTGTTGTTCTTATAGTTATTTCGTCTCTATGTGTGCTGAAGTTACGCAGTGAGGGATCAATTACTATTGCCAGACATATATAAGGGAGCGTATGAAATGCTGAAGTTGTGAGACCAGAGCAGTTTTTTATTGACGTAGACCATTCATTGTTCGAATCTCAGTCTTAGGAATTAGACAGAGAGCGATTTTGAGCAAAATTTGAGCAGGGACGTTTACCCCATGACGTAATACCAAATTGTGTGGTTACTTTG
>NW_025185236.1:0-982 GCF_004010195.1 Chiloscyllium plagiosum | reverse complement strand
AAATAGGGGTGGTTGTGGTGGGGGGGGAAGGGAGGGGGCACATTGTCAGAAGGAAGACAAAATCAAATACCAAAGCAGGTTATAATCTCCTTGAGTAAAATATTTACAACAGTTTTAGCAGTAGCGTTGGAAGTGCGGGAAGCTTCAACTCATCAAGGAAAAGAAAATCAACAATGACCAAAACATACTTATCGTGCTGACACCTTTGCAACTCGATGAAGTCTTTAAAACTCTTTTGCAGTTGGCATTAGGTGGTCAGAGGGCGACTCACTCTTATCAGAGAACATAGAACAGAGAAAGGACAGCATAGAACAGGCCCTTTCACCCACGAAGTTTAATCCTAATGTAAAATATAGTAACAACCTACACACCCCTCAATTCACTGCTCTCCATATGCAAGTCTACAAGTTGCTTAAATGTCCCCAAAAACTCTGCTTCCACCACTACCACTGGTTGCGAATTCCATGTATTCACAGCTCTCTGTGTTCATCAATACTACTTCTGACATCTCCTTTATACTTCCTCCTAATATCTTGAAACTATGAGTTCTCATACCAGTCAATCTTGCCCTGGGGAAAATACT
This sequence comes from Chiloscyllium plagiosum, assembly GCF_004010195.1. Classification (NCBI taxonomy): domain Eukaryota; kingdom Metazoa; phylum Chordata; class Chondrichthyes; order Orectolobiformes; family Hemiscylliidae; genus Chiloscyllium; species Chiloscyllium plagiosum. Next base: position 399 of record NW_025185236.1, on the reverse strand, counting down.
CTAGCTATTCACTCTACCTATTCCTTTCATTATTTTGTAGACATCTATCAGGTGTCTCTCTTCCTCCTTCGCTCCAGAGAGATGTCCAAGCCTATTCAACCGTTTTTTCATAAGGCAAGCCCTCAGTCCAAGCAGCATCCTTCTTTGCATCCTCTCCCAAGCCTCTGTATCCTTCCTATAGTAGGGCGACCAGAACTGGACACAATATTTCAAGTATTGCCTCACCAGGGACTTGTACAGCTGCAGCAAAACCTCACGGCTCTTGAACTCTATCCCCCTGTTAATGAAAGCCAAAACACCATATGCTTTCTTAACAACCTTATCCACTTGTATGGCAACTTTGAGGGATCTATGGACTTGCACATTCAAATCCCATTGTTCCTCCACACAGCCAACAAT
>NW_025185235.1:0-2827 GCF_004010195.1 Chiloscyllium plagiosum | reverse complement strand
TTGCGGTGGGAGGTAAAGATGCTGGGAGTTGGGTGTTGGCTGGTGGATGGCACGGATCTGACAAGGGAATTGCAGAAGGAATGGTTTGTGCGAAACCCTGAGAGGAAGGGAAATGTATCCGTCGTGATGGGGTCTGTTTGCAGGTATTGGAAGTTGCGGAGGATTATGCGATATATGCAGAGGATTTTGGGGTAGGAAGTGGGGATGGGATGTACTGTCCTTGTTGCGTTGGGCGAGGTGGGGTTCAAGGGCATAGGTGCGGGAAATGCACCATTCGTGGAGATGGCAGAGCACATTGTCAAACACGCGGGATAGAAAATTGAGGTATTTGAAGAAGGAGCGCAACTGGAATTTTCTATGGTTAAATTGGCCATCCTGGGAACAGCTGTGGTGGAGAAGGAGGAATTGGGAACAAGCGATGTTTATTTTCTGGTCGGCAGTTTGGGAGGATGTGGCATCCAGGTAGCTGTGGGATTCGGTGTGTTTGCAGATGTCCCTAGTTACTCGGTTGCCGAAGATGGAAGTGGAGGAATTCAGGAAGGGAAGAGAGTATTCTGAGATGGTCAAGGTGAAGTTGAGGTCGGCAAGAAAGGGTTTTGTCAAAGTTAATAAACTGTCTACCCACCTCGTGGGAGAGCGAGATAGCGTCAATGCAGTCATCGACATCGTGGACGAAATGGTGGGCATGATGCCGTTATATTTGCGGAAGCTGGTCTGTTCTACGCACCCTACAAAGAGGCAGACATAGCAGGGACACATGTGGGAGATCAGGTTTACCCCTTTGGACTGGAGGAAGTGGAAACTTTAGGAGGGTATTATTTAAGCGTGGGGACCAGTTTGGCCATGCAAATGAAGGTGTCAGTGGAAGGGTACTGGTTAGCAAGGGATGAGAGGAAGAAACAGAAGGCTTGGAGCCCTTCGTCGTGGTGGACACATGTGTATACGAACTGGATGTCAATGTTGAAGGTGATGCATAGGCTTTCGGGTAAACGAAGGTCTTACAGGAGGAAGCGGAGGACTTGGGTAGTGTCCTGAATGTAGGTGGTGTGTTCTGGGGGAACCGAGTGGTGTCAAGGTTTGCAGAGATGCGTTTAGTGGAACAGAAGGAGGCTGATACAATGGTTCGATTGGGGAGGTCAGGCTTGTGAATCTTAAGTTGGAGGTAGAATCGGGAGGTGTGGTGTTCTTGGATTGTGAAGTTGGAGGCGATGGATGGAACATCTGCAGAGGTGGTCCTGGACCTCACATTCAATCCCACCAAAATCAGTATACATCGCATCGTCCTCCCCCAATTCCACCGCCTCCACCACTTTGAATATAATAGCCCCTCCACCACCAGCAGCATTTCTGATAGACAAATCCCTCCGCGAATCTGTTGTCAGATCCAAGCTGCCCCTTGATCAGCCCACCCCACAGGGATCTTCTCCTGCCATCACAAGAAGTGTAAAACGTGTGCCCACAACTCCTCCCTCACATATATACAAGGCGCCAAAGGATCCATCAAAGTCCAAAAGAAATTTACCTATACTTCCTTAAATGTCATCTAAGTATCCATTGTGAACGATGCAATCTCCTCGGCATCAGGGAAACGGCACACCAAATTTCAGATCATTTCAGAAAACATCTCTAGGACAAAAGATCCAACCAAACCCCACCGCCTTGTGACTGAACACTTCAACTCCCCCACCCCCCACCCCCAGTCCATGAAGAACATGCATGTCCTGAGCATTCTTCATCGTTAAACCTCAACCACGGACGCCTGGAGGAAGAACGCCTCGTCTTCTGCCTTTGGACCCTGCAACCACACAGGATGAAAGTGAATTGCACCAATTTCCTCATTTACCCTCCTCCAACCTACCCCAGTCCCAAGCCTCTAAATCGGCAGGGACGTATTGACCTAACCATAATCTTTCTCATTGATCAGCTCCAACTGCCTCTCCGGCCTATCATCTTCTCCCCCACCTCAACTACATATTGCATTCTCAGTTAACTTCCCCACAGCTTCACCGCTTCCCATTAATCTCTCTTTCTTTCGGCCCAGAAACGTCTTTCCTGATGAAGTATGTATGCCTGAAAAGTCGATTCTCCTGTTCCTCAGATGCAGCCTGACTTGCTTTGGTTTTCCAATGCTGCACTCTCGACTCTGATCTCCAGCACCTGCAGTCCTCAAGTTCTCCTCGATAATCATAAAACCACAGGGAGTAATAAAACCCACACTTCTACTGCCTATTCCTGTATGTGAGAACGTTTTAGAAAATGCTTAAATGATTGTGTTGGATCCGTTCCAGTAAAAAAAAAGGTGAATCAATATTCTTGAACGATAATGGATGTGCCAGTACATTTCCGCAGTCCGATCTATTACACTAAATGAAGTGGAGAAGTGTCACTCTTTTTTTCACGAATCATGCACAATCAAATCAAGTTTCAAGCTTTACATCAAAATTATTCAACTTAATTAAGAACAGCTTAGGAATAAAATAATTCAATTCTACTCTGCATCATCCAAAGTCGCAGGAAACACCAGAAGGGAGGCATGAGAAAGTAAAGAAAATGTTGCGGATTATCGTCAAGACTATCCAATTGAGTGAGCAAGCAGACTTCTGATTGTACTTTATGTGATCGGAGATGCACCAAGTGAATCAACCAAATTTAGTCGATTAAATTGGATTATTAGCATGAGGAGAGAAAATCAGCAAAACTTATTCACGGAAGGTGGTGGGATCTTCATGGATACGAATCGTTACCTGTCTTCCTGTTTGTCTATGTAATGTTTTGTGCAGTCCTTGCTTGGGATTTTTTACACTACGTTGGATTTGCTCATGCTGGG
>NW_025185234.1:0-2827 GCF_004010195.1 Chiloscyllium plagiosum | reverse complement strand
TGTCCACGCCGACCATATATGCAAAATTACTCAAGTCCCATTTGACCAGATATCTCTAAATCTCTCACATTCCCATCCAGATGCTTGTAATTGTATCAGACTCAACCAATTTCTCTCCAGCTCATTCCATACAAGCACCACACGCTGTGAGAAATAAAGTCTCCCCTTAGTTTCCTTTTAAATCTTTCCCCTCTCAACATAAACGTATGTCCTCTAGTTTTGGAATCTCCCCCGCAGGTAAAATATCTTGTCTATTTATCCTATCCATGTCCCCTCATGATTTTATAAACCGCTATAAGGTCACCCCTTAGACTCCAACACTCCAGGAAAAGTATCCCCAGTCTATTCAGCCTTTCCCTACAGCTCAAACCCTCTAACCCTGGAAACATCCTTATAAAACTGTTCTGATTCCTTTCTGGCTTCACAATATCTTTCCTATAGCAAGGAAACCAGAACTGAATACAGTATACAAAAGTGGTCTCACCAATGTCCTGTACAGCTGCAATATGACCTCTTAGCAGCTGTACTCATTGCATGTTCCAATAAAGGCAAGTGGCACAAATACCGTCCTCACTACCCAGCCTACCTGTGACTTCACTTACAAGGAACTATGAACCTGCACGCCAAGGTCTTTGTTCAGCAATACGCCCCAGGACCTTTCCATTAAGTATATATATCCTACTCTGACTTGCCTTGCCAAAATGCAGCACCTCACATTCATCTGAGTGAAACACAATCTGCTACTCCTCAGTTCATTTACCCAACTCATCACTGTCCCATTGTACTCTGAAGTAAAAGTCTTCACTCTCCAATACATAACCAATTATGACTGCATCTTCGTCTTAGGCACAATCATTTTAAAAACATCTAAGTATTCTGTATAACATTTTTTAATCTCATTATATACAATCAAACTGGTGAACCTGCTCCCTGCTGGATGTATAATGGACTTCTTTCTTCCCCTTTCTCACAGTTGTGACAATTGTGATTATGTCTTGAAGTAAGTGTTGTCTCTCGAATTGTCTCACAATCTACCTGGTTGGCAATGCAATGGCTGATCTACTGGTTGTGATCTTTGACTTGATATTAACACACATTCCAATTCTTTACTGAGAACAATTTTATTTCCTGGAGTCCATCCGTATATGTAACATTCATACTATTTTGCTTTATGCAGCTACAGACTGTTCTGTCTGGTTCACTGTCACTTTCAACTTTGAACGATTTGTGGCAATATTTTGCAAAAAAAAATTAGAAAGTATATGTTGCATTGACAAAACAACAGCTTTGGTTCTGGGAATAGCTAGTGCTTTGAGCTGCTTGAAGAACATCTTTTGGTATTTTATGTTCACTACTCAGTATGTGCTAATGAACATTGCCTGGTTTTGTCATGTAAATCACAATATTCGGTCTTCATGGATCTGGACATCAACTAAGTTCCTTCATCATATTCTAATCCCAGTGGTTTCATTTGTTCTGATTCTGCTTTTCGTCGTCTTTCCCACAAGACACATCTTAACAGCCAGCAAAAGCCGCAGGAAACTTCGGGGAAACAGCAGTATTGAGAAACAAAGAGACCCAGAAATGGAAAAACGAAGGAAATCAATCATTTTACTTTATCTTATCTCAGGGAATTTCATCCTGTTGTGGGCTTCACTGATGGTGTTTTCCACATCCAATCGGATGTCATATTTGGGTTATAATGACATATCTTTACATGCTTTTGTTCAAGATATGGCATTGATACTCCAGCTCCTGAGTTGCTGTACTAACACTTGTGATTATGCTGTGACCCAGGCTATGTTCACGGAACTGTTGGTGAATGGGATAAGATATTCCTTTGTTTTCATGATCAAACTTATAAAATGACACAAAGAGCAAATAAAGCATTAATCCTGTCTATGTTCAAGCAACTTGACTCAACTGCATCAGTGGTACAATTCTTTCCTGATTGGACAGCAAGTTCCATGTCAGGTTTCAGTGTAAATTGGGTCTTGCACAGAGAGCCCAGCCACTTTAACAAGTGTCCCAGCTAACTGTACATAATGAAGAGCAATAAGTAAGCGAGTACCATGGTAGCTCAGTAGTTAGCACTGCTGCCTCACAGCGCCAGAGATCCGGGTTCAACTCCCGCCTCAGGCGACTGACTGTGTGGAGTTTGCACATTCTCCCTATGTCTGCCCGAGTTTCCTCCGGGTGCTCCGGTTTCCTCCCACAGTCCAAAAATATGCAGGTTGGATGAATTGGCCATACTAAATTGTCCGTAGTGTTAGGTGAAGGAAATAATGTAGGGGAATGGGTCTGGGTGGGTTGGGCTTCGGCGGGTCGGTGTGAACTTGTTGGGCCGAAGGGCCTGTTTCCACATTGTAAGTCATCTAAAAACAGGTAGGAAACCAATGGTTATTAAGGGAAAACAGGGACAGAAAGGGAAACTAGCAGGCAGGCAGCTCCCCACCTGGAGACTTCTCCTGCGTCCTTCCTTCAACCTCAGGCAGGGGCTCAGTTGCCATGTTAGTCAGCTCAGTATCCAAAATGATCGATAGGCCAAGTGAGGCTTCCTTTCCCATTTCAGTCCATCTTCCCTCTCTGCAAGATCAAATATTCCAGTCAGGAAGAGGGGCGAGAGGAGAGGATCCCCAACATCGAGAGGGTCAATGTCCTAGCAGCTTCAGTTCGAAGATCTCTTCTTCCTCTGGAAGGGAGTAGGATCTCCCTTGTGCTAATACAGTTCCCCACATGGCAACAGGCACAAATATCACTGTTGGATCCCTCCAATAGGGTCTAAATAAACAAAGGAAACAGCCCATTAACCACGTGGTGCATCCCT
>NW_025185233.1:1650-2827 GCF_004010195.1 Chiloscyllium plagiosum | reverse complement strand
TTCGTGTTGGCGTTACAACGTTTCAGCATTTAAGTTGCGAATAACATACATGACCAAATCTTTATCACTGATCATGAACCCTTATAATTTTGGAGAAGTTTAGGGAAGGAAAGACCAGTCTGTTTCGATTGAGCTTATTATTACTGCCATTCAATTTCAAATTATACAGGTGACAGGGTGAGAAAACCGAACTTTTGACACGTTTTGAGACTTGGATGAAGAAAGACAAAGGCATTCTGTGGCAGGAGTAAAATGATTGAAATCGAATCTAGTTGTGAACATTTGTATGCGCAAAGTCAATGTTATATACATATATATTATATATATACATGCATTACAGACTACCAACAGAGGAAGTCTCGGAGGTCTCAAATTAATCTACGGTTGTATATTGACCGATTATTTTATTAAAGGTGGAGTCGTGAGGATACTTTCACTGTAAAAAGGTTATTTTCTCTTGGATTTTTTTTAAATAGAGGTTTTAAATGCAGAGGTGCAGAACTGTTGTCTGAAAACAGTTAAAGCAAATAACTGACAAAGCCTTCAGGTTTCATTAAAGTGGTGGTAACAATGGAAGGGCAGTGGCCAGCTCTCCCAGACCAGCTTTCCTCATTTTGTTTTTAGCTGCTGCATTCAGGAGCTGCTGGGGATCCCAGAAGGGTTGGAAGTTTCAATACATGATCCCCAGCTGCTTTTCTCTCTGAGATCTTTGTTGATGTTGTTTCCTCCTGGATTGGAAAACTGCTGTAAGGATCTGTATTTGAGTATATCTTTGTGCCAAGCGGTGTAAACAAAGAAGGTATGGTATCTATTGTTTGTGTAAGTGTTCCAACATATAAGCTATCCGAAAAATTTTCTTTTCTTTGATTGTATTTTAACTAAGCATTTGAAAAGATTATATTTTGCTTAATGTCGAGTGGGCTGACCAGTCGTAACATATCTGTAAGGCACACTTCACATCTATATTCAAAATAAGGAAAGGTTTGGAGCTAAACGGCATTCCTAAAATATTTTGGGGGGATATGGACTGGTCCACAACACTTGGACCGAGGGGTTTCTGACTGGCTCCTGTAATTGAAAAGTTCGTGGAGGTGCTGGGAATGGTTTGCTGGAAGTTGTGCTGTGAGCTTCTTCAGACATTCAGGGAGACCTGAGGATTTGCTGACCCAACTCTGGA
>NW_025185233.1:0-869 GCF_004010195.1 Chiloscyllium plagiosum | reverse complement strand
ACACTTCAAATATAGAATCAATCTAATGAAGCTCTTCTGAATTGCCTCCAATGGAAATAGCTCATTCTGCAGGACACACAAACTGTACTCCAGTTGCATCCTCACTAATGTCTTGTATAGCTACACCAACACTCCCTACCTTTCTACTCTATCCTTTTATAAATCACCACTGAAATTATGCTTGCATTTCTCATTACTATTAGGACCCGCAGGCAGGTTTCCTATGATATGCAAGTGCACCTAAGCACTTTGAACTTTCTCTCCATTTAGATAATAATTTGTGTTTCTATTACACTGACCAACTTGAATAGCTCCATATTTATTCACTTTAATTTTCCTTGCCAAATGTTGGCCCGTTCACCCAACCTATCCATATAGTTTTAAAATCTCTTGCATCATCATTCCGAAATAATTTCCCACCAATGTTAGTGTCATCTGAAAATGTGGCATCGTATTTTCTATCCTGTCAACCGAGTACAGTAATAACATCGATAGGAAATGGTTGAGGCATGAGTACTGAAATCAATGGCAACCCATAAGTTGCATTTGCCAAAAGAAAATGACGCATTTATTCCATTTGACTACATTTTGTTGGATAACAAATCCTCCATCCAAGCGAACTAATTACTCCTAGACCCATGTTGTCTCATCTTACCACTTACTCTTTGGAGAAGCGACATATCCGATGCCTTCAGGAAGACCAGATATGTTCTATCTCCAGAATTCCCACGATCCGCCTTGTTTGTGACATTTTCAAATAACTCAAGCAAATAATTGAAACACGATTTAGCCTTCATAAAACCATGTTGACTCTGACGAATTGTGGTTTAAGTTTACAAATGTCCTGAACAATGGATTCTAATAATTTG
>NW_025185232.1:0-2827 GCF_004010195.1 Chiloscyllium plagiosum | reverse complement strand
TACTCTGTTTGGAGGAATATTCCGCATTTCGCTAGCACTTCATCTTCACATTCATGATTTAGTTTATTCTATTGGTAAGCATGATATATTAATGGACCATTGCTCTGAGTTGTATCTCATCCACCCCATTAACTGCGTCATGGTATATATGATTTGTAAGAAGTTACCTTCTCCTTCTCTGCTTCTCAGAGAAAAGAGACCTGGCGAAAACATTCAATTTTGGGCCTCCAAACCTTTATGAGGAACCGAATGCTGCATATTAAAGGAAATGTCTTGATTGAATTATTTCTCCTTGTGGCGGTGCTAGTAACTGAGACCTTAATCTCAAACTGTGACGATTGTGTAGACTTTTCAGCCCAGAGTATATTGCACTGGATGTCTATCCTGTAACAATTCTATATGTTCAAATTAGATGACTTTTCTTTATTTTAACCGCGATGGAATGTAGCTGACGGAGACGGTATGATGAATCAGAGCTGCACTTGCTCCAAAACAAACCAATTGGAGAGGAAACATTAATCCATCAGACCGGTCCTTCACAATATAAAACTCACCAAATATTTTTGTCAGGGTTAAACCTTCGACGATGTCGTGGAAATTGTCACCGAAGCGTTTTCCTTTTGAGGAATCATTTCTTGCTGGTTTTAAATGAGCAAACGCCAAATTTGAATCTGTACCCTTATGCAGCTAAAATATAGTAAACTTAAATTTCAAAAGGGCTACATTGACGAAAAGTGTTTACAATTCCAAATTTAAGTGTGAGGTTGGAAAACTGGGGAAATGGTTCATTGTATACAGACACATATGTATGCAATGGAAAGAAATAAAAAAGACAATAATTCCTATCACCAGCCACAGGTAATTCCTGGAGTTACCTCGTGTTGTCCGTGTTCTCAGTTTCCACACTTTCTACCATACTGGTGTGACCCCAACTTTGACATGCGAAAAATACTCCAGATCAGCGAAACCACCGACCCAGGACAGATTTCGATACATATATTCTTTTGGTAAAGGAGGAGAAAGTGAGGACTGCAGATGCTGGAGATCAGAATCGAGAGCGCGGTGCTGGAAAAGCACAGCAAGTCAGGAAGCATCAGAAGAGCAGGGACATCGACGATGAAAGGCTCATGCCCGAAACATCGATGTAATTTTTCAATACCACAACCTCGATTCTTTTGGGAAAATCAGGACTCGAGTTCGTTATTCTCCCAAAAATTTGGAAAATGTTACAACAAGTTACTTCCAAAAGGTTTGTTTTGAATTTCTTTGCAACTGAAGTTCAAAATATTAAACCGAACATTAGTGAAGATAGTCGATAACGAGTCAGAGTGTAGAGTAACTTACCAGGTGTGACCGTCACCACCGTCCCGGATCCATCGACATAGTCATAATACCACAGCAATACTCCTCTTAGTCTCCCCTGTACAAGAACCAACGGTATTTCAAAGAGTCTAGAAATCATCAGCGCGCTATTGAGCACTCTAACTATTCAGTGCATTTAGATAAATTGGCAATATTCCTTGTGTCCAAGTTTCCTTTGGCTCAAGTTAATTTCCTGGTCTTTTGTCAAATGGCACATTAACGTGGGAGTCAAGTGTTCTCTTCATATAAGCAGAGAAGAACCTAACAAAGAAATTAGTGCTTGCTCGAGTGAGTAAAAATATCAACTTATATTACAGTGAAGGGAACTTCAAGCCGACGATTGACAATTGGCGCTGGAGAAATTGTATTAAAATCGCACAGAGGTATTTGGTTAAGTTCCTTTCATTGTGTCTGTTCCAAAGTGACACAATGTTACAAATCAGTTTAAAACTTTCCAGGGCCAGTTGAGATTTGGGACTTGACAGGTGGACTGTAATTCCTGACTCCAGCTGTTAGAATAGGATTGCGACTCGTGTCAATATCTTGTAATTGTGATCAATCATTCCTAACTTCCATTCAGCCACAGAAATCCCGACAAAAGACACACATCCAAACACACTTGGTATCTGTGAAACTCATCTTGTTATTGACAATAATCCAGTAGAAATGTAAATTGGACTACGGGGCAGAAATTAAAAGGCAGAGCTGTGCGAATTTCTGGGCAGATTGGCTGGGTTTTCAATTTATTTCTGGAATAATCTCCTGTGAGAGTTTTTGAGCGACGGGAAGCGGAGGCCATCACATTGTGCATGGTACTTGTATCGAGCTTTACAGTAATAGGTGGCGGTGTCTTCAACTCTGATATCCCGAATTTCCAACGAAAATGTCTTTTGAGCTTTATCCGTGGACAGAACAAATCTCCCGCCGCCGGAGATCCGCTCCCATTTTGTCGCTGTCTGCGTTTGTTTGAAGAATTGCCCACTCACAAAAGCAATAGTGTAAAACCAATGATATTCATTAAAAGTACAGGTGATGGTGAGGGAGTCACACTCGTTCTTGGAAACATTTAAAGGACTTTGTGTCACTGACTGACTGAACAAACCTGCAAATTAAACAAAGAGAGGTAAGTGGGCAATAGATCTGACGCACACAACGCGGTTCAAACCCCAGACCGTGCCTGTAATTCAGACGAACTCGAGCAAGAACGTAGTTTTTCATTCACACCATGTTGCTTTCTGTGATTGGTACTCACAGGGTAAACAGAGACACAGGATCAAACCAAGGAGGGCACCCATCTTTCCCTAGCCGGGAGCTGATGGTTTTTGATGCTGGGGAATGACAGTTTATTCTGGGAGATCCGATCGTAACCTGCACCGTATTACTAGATAGGAATGGAGTTGACTTGCAGGCAGAGTCAGTGAGGTGATTGATTGGCCGAATGGATTCAAGTTCTCTGTACTTTCGT
>NW_025185231.1:1557-2827 GCF_004010195.1 Chiloscyllium plagiosum | reverse complement strand
CTCTTTTCTTGTTCAGTATAAAATGTTATTTCCCTTTATGTCAAAATATTTCTGTATTTGCAAACAATCGTTTGAATTTGGGAACCTTTTGTTAACGGAGTATCCAACATCCAGCTGATATGATTAAAATGAAATCTAGTTTTCGAATTTGAAATGATTCAACCCCCTGACAAGCCCACTTTGTTCATGAAGATCCTCTTTGAATATTGTATCAGTCTGGCTGTTGAAAGACAGCTTTGGAAAGTTGTTTACTTTGGTCAATTTCTATTTAATGAATTGCTTAGTTTTGCATTTACAAAACTAAGATATCTTGTGAAATCAGGAGATGTGCACAGTGCAAATAAAAATCCAATTTACTGCTGGCCTGGACTAGACTGGTAAACTTAAACTTGTGCTTATAGAGAATGGACTGAGATCTTAACTGGCTCATTTTCATCTAATGTATTGAGTTTAAACTTATGTCTCTTGTACCCCTTATATACACACTCTGTTCTTTGGTTCTCTGATTGCTTTATATCTTTTTGTCCATGAGTATGGCCAAGCCCCCTTAATTAGCTGGACTTTACTGATAAACCTCCTCAGATGCCCTCTGGTACTCATTCTCTCTTTGAAAGCCTGCTTAAAAGCCGGTTTCATGTTTTTGGTCTTGGTCCTTACTCTTCTGAAACATGCCAATAAACTTCCCCTGTTTGGCATTTGGTGCATCCTTTTCTAGTCTGGAAGGTCGGACTCGAATAAATATAGGGTTAAAGACAGGATTCTTGGCAGTGTGGAGGAACAGAAGGATCTAGGTGTGCAGTACATAGATCCCTCAAAATTGCCACACAAATGAATAGGGTTGTTAAGAAAGCATTTGGTGTTTTGGCTTTCATTAACAGGGGGATCGAGTTTGAGAGCCGCGAGGTTTTGCGACAGCTCTACAAGTCCCTGGTGAGACCACACTTGGAATATTGTGTCCAATTCTGGTCGCCCTACTATAAGAAAGATGTAGAGGCTTTGGAGAGCATTCAAAGAAGGTTTACCAGAATGCTGTCTGGACTGGAGGGCTTGCCTTATGAAGAAAGGTGGAATAAGCTCAGACGTTTCTCTCTGGAGAGAAGGAGGAAAAGAGGAGACCTGATTGAGGTATACAAGATAACGAGAGGAATAGATAAAGTCAATAGCGAGACACTTTTCCCCAGGGCAGGATTGACTGGTACAAGGGGTCATATTTTTAAGATATTAGTAGAAAGGTATAGAGGAGACGTCAGAGGTAGGTTCTTTACGTAGA
>NW_025185231.1:0-1213 GCF_004010195.1 Chiloscyllium plagiosum | reverse complement strand
GTCATTAGGTAGATAATAATAAGGGGAGGAAGGAGTTTCAGTGGCTCTCATATTTCCACCTCCGTAGTATTTTATTTATCCCAAATTAGGGAAAGGATGGCCACTCAGGTGGTCAATGTAGAGTCTACTCCCGCCAATGCTGGCAGTTTGTTAGCAGGAGGTGGGGCCTCCATTGTGTAGGAGACCTCCTGCTGCATCCTAGAGACACGCCTGCAGGATGTCCCTCCTAATGAAGTACCTTATGGCTCATAACAGGGCATCCCATCTGCATACTGGAACAGTCTCCTGTCCATGGTGGCGATCATTACGGGAACTGGAAATCAGAGTAAGTGAGTGAAAGAAGCCGTGAGGGCTAGAGTGTTCACAACATTCCCAGGACCAGGTTGGCAGGTCCTACTGAGACCATTAATAAGTCATTAAGGTCCCCCAATTGGTGCATGGACACTGGGTCACTCCTATTCCTAGTAAGAGTATTGTGATTGCTGCTGTTTCAGTGCTATCAAGCAAATAGTGAAGTGTGGCCATGTGATAAAATCATTTCCATTCAGTGCTGAATACTTGAGACTTTTTTGTGAGAAACTTTATAATTCTTCTCGATGTTCTTAATACACTTTTTGTTTCATACAATGGTGATTTTCTACATAGGATTACAGAGGAAAAACAGACCATTTGGCACAATCAGTTCATGCCAGCGCTTATGTTCCACTCAAGGTGTTTCACATCTTTCCTCATCTAAATCGCCCATTGTAATTCTCTATTCCCATCCCTTCCGAGTGCTCGCCTTGAAATACATCTAAACAATTGATTTCTACTATTCTGATTGGTCACATATTCCCCGTTCTCATCATTCTTTCAGTGAAGAGGTTTCTTCTGAATTCCCTTTTGGATTTCTTGAGGTACTGTCTTATATTGACAGTCTCTAGTTACGTTCTACCCCGTAGTGAAATGTTTTCTCTGTACCTTCTCTTTTCAAAACCTTTCATAATTTTAGAACTGTCATCCTTCTTTTCAAGAGAGAAGTGAACAGCGCAACAATTCTTCCTTGATATACACAGCCAGAAACTTGTGTAGCATTCTTATAAATCTTCTCTTCACTCCCTCTCATACATTCTAAAATATGTCAACTCGAACTGCAGGCAATACTCTTAATTATAGTCAACCAAATTTCTATAGTGACTCTACTTTCAAATCTATCCCTTTAGAGATAAAGCTT
>NW_025185230.1:0-2827 GCF_004010195.1 Chiloscyllium plagiosum | reverse complement strand
TCCAGTCCTCTGGGCCATTTCCCGTGTTCAAGGTTGTTGCAAAGATATCTGTTAAAGCCCCAGCTATTTCCTCTCTTGATTCCCTCAGTAACCTGGGATAGATTCCAGCTGGACCTGGGGACTTGTCCACCTTAATGCCTTTTAGAATACACAACATTTCCTCCCTCATTATGCTGATTTGACCTAGAATAATTAAAGATCTATCCCAATCCTCAACATTTGCCATGTCCCTTTCCTCGGTGATTACTAATGCAAAATACTCATTAAGAATCTCACTCATTTTCTCTGATTCCATGCATATCTTTCCCCCTTTGTCCTTGAGTGGGCCAACCCTTTCCCTGGTTACCTTCTTAGAGTCATAGCATCATGGAGATGTACAGCATGGAAACAGACCCTTTGATCCAACCCGTCCATGCCGACCAGGTATCCCAACCTGCCAACACCTGGCCCATATCCCTCCAAACCCTGACTGTTCATATAAATGCCTTTTAAATGTTGCAATTGTACCAGCCTCCACCACCTTCTCTGGCAGCTCATTCTATTCACGTACCACCCTCTGGATGAAAACGTTGCCCCTTAGGTCTCTTTTATACCTTTCCCCTCTCACCCTAAACCTAAGTCCTCTAGTTCACCTGCACTCGAATCAACCTCTCTTTAAAAGCCTCCCACATATCGAATGTGGATTTCCCTTCAAACAGCTGCTCCCAATCTACATTCCCCAGCTCCTGGTATAGTTGGCCTTCTCCTAATTTAGCACTCTTCCTTTAGGACCACTCTTGTGTTTGTCCATGAGTAGTCTAAAATACTCATTTTGTGATGTGAATTGTGATCACTAATCCCAAAGTAATCCCCTGGCTGGCTCATTCCCCAACACCAGGTCCATTATGGCCCCTTCCCAAGTTGGACTATTTACATATTGCTCTAGAAAACCCTCCTGGATGCCCTTACAAATTCTGCTCCATCTGAACCTCTGACACTAAGTGAATCCCAATCAATGTTGGGAAAATGTAAATCTCCTATCACCACCACCCTGTTGCTCCTACATTTTTCTATGATCTCTCTATATATTTGTACTTCTATCTCATGTTCAATGTTGGGAGGCCTGCAGTACAATCCCAACATTGTTACCAAACCCTTCCTATTTCTGAGCTCTGACCATGTTGTATCACTGCTCGAGTCTTCCATAGTGCCCTCCTTCAGCACAGCTGTGATATCTTTGCCCAGTAATGCAGTGAATTGGCCTTGCTAAATTGCCCGTAGTGTTAGGTGAAGGGGTAAATGTAGGGGTCTGGGTGGGTTGCGCTTCGGCGGGTCGGTGTGGACTTGTTGGGCCGAAGGGCCTGTTTCCACACTGTAAGCAATCTAATCTAATCAAATAGGACTAAATAGAACATAGAACATTACAGCGTGGTACAGGCCCTCGATGTTGCATCGACCTGTCATACCAATCTGAAGCCCATCTAACCTACACTAGGGTTGTCTCTACTCCCCTTCTTGAACAGGGGAACTACATTTGCTATCCTCCAGTCGTGACCAGAACTGTACACAATACTCCAAGTGCAGCTGCACCAGAGTTTTGTACAGTTGCAGCATAACCTCATGGTGCTGGAACTCGATCCCTCTGTTAATAAAAGCTAAAACATTGTATGCCTTCTTAACAACCCCGTCAACCTGGGTGGCAACTCTCAAGGATCTGTGTACCTGGACACCGAGATCTCTCTGCTCATCTACACTACCAAGAATCTTACCATTAGCCCAGTACTTTGCATTCTGGTTACTCCGACCTAAGTGTATCACCTCACACTTATCCACATTAAACTCCATTTGCCACCTCTCAGCCCAGCTCTTCAGCTTATGTATGTGTCTCTGTAACCAACAACATCCTTCATCACTATCCACAACTCCACCAACCTTAGTGTCATCTGCAAATTTATTAACCCACCCTTCTATACCCTCAGCCAGGTCGTTTATAAAAATGATGAACAGCAGTGGATCCAACACCGACCCTTGCTGAACACCACTAGTAACTGGACTCCAGGATGAACATTTCCCATCAGCCACCACCCTCTGTCTTCTTTCAGCAAGCCAATTACTGATCCAAACTGCTATATCTCCCACAATCCCATTCCTCCGCATTTTGTACAATAGCCTATTGTGGGGAAACTTATCGAACACCTTGCTGAAATCCATATACACCACATCAACCAGTTTACTCTCATCTACCTGTTTGGTCACCTCGAAGAACTCAATAAGGTTTGTGAGGCACGAACTACCCTTCACAAAACCGTGCTGACTATCCCCAATCAAATTATTCTTTACCAACAACTGAAGTAAGGCTCACTGGTCTATAATTACCAGGGTTGTCTCTACTCCCCTTCTTGAACAGGGGAACCACATTTGCTATCCTCCAGTCTTCTGGCACTATTCCTGTAGACAATGATGATTTAATGATCAATGCCAAAGGCTCGGCAATCTCCTTCCTGGCTTCCCAGAGGATCCTAGGATAAATCCCATCTGGCCCAGGGGACTTATCGATTTTCATACTCTGCAGGATTTCAAACATCTCTTCCTTGTGAACCTCAATCCCACCTAGTCTAGGTCCACTCCAACTTCCCACTCCAACTTCCTGCTCATTCAACGTGCTGACAAAAACACTCTTTTCCTTTCAGACATCAAGATGCAACACCTCAGAGATACCCACAGCTCTCTGGAAGATTCCTCCCCACCCCTTGCCTTTTCTCTGACTCCATCCTCTCTTCCTGATCTTCCATTCTGATGCTGAATGTTCTGTACACAGCAAAAGTCTTAGTTTTATTACTCTATGCAC
>NW_025185229.1:1543-2827 GCF_004010195.1 Chiloscyllium plagiosum | reverse complement strand
GGGGCTGAGGGTCAGTGTTGAGGGAGTGTGTCCCATAGTGACACTGGGCTGAGGGTCATTGTTGAGGGAGTGTGTGTCCACAGTGAAACTGGGCTGAGGGTCAGTGTTGAGGGAGTGTGTGTCCATAGTGACACTGTGCTGAGTGTCAGTGTTGAGGGAGTGTGTGTCCACAGTGAAACTGGGCTGAGGGTCAGTGTTGAGGGAGTGTGTCCATAGTGACACTGGGCTGAGGTTCAGTGTAGAGGGAGTGTGTTCATAGTGACACTGGGCTGAGGGTCAGTGTTGAGGGAGTGTGTCCATAGTGACACTGGGCTGAGGTTCAGTGTAGAGGGAGTGTTCCATAGTGACAACGGGGTTATGGGCAGTAGTGAGGGGGTGTGTGTCCACAGTGAAACTGGGCTGAGGGTCAGTGTTGAGGGAGTGTGTGTCCATAGTGACACTGGGTTGAGGGTCATTGTTGAGGGAGTGTGTCCATAGTGATACTGGGCTGAGGGTCAGAGGTGAGGGAGTGTGTGTCCATAGTGACACTGGGCTGAGGGTCAGTGTTGAGGGAGTGTGTCCATAGTGACACTGGGCTGAGGGTCATTGTTGAGGGAGTGTCTGTGGGAGTGTCACCGAGCTAAGGGTCAGTGATGAGGGAGTGTGTGTCCACAGTGAAACTGGGCTGAGGGTCAGTGTTGAGGGAGTTTGTCCATAGTGACTCTGGGCTGAGGTTCAGTGTAGAGGGGGTGTGTCCATAGTGACACTGGGCTGAGGGTCAGTGTTGAGGGAGTGTGTCCATAGTGACACGGGGCTGAGGGTCAGTGTTGAGGGAGTGTGGCACTGTCAGAGGTTAGTATTGAGGGAGTGTCACACTGTCGGAGGTCAGTATTGATGGAGAGTGGCACTGTCAGAGGTCATTACTGAGGGAGTGTCACATTGTCATAGTTCAGTATTGAGGGAGTGTGGTACTGTCAATGGTCAGAATTGAGGCAGTGTGGCACTGTTTGAGGATAGTATTTAGGGAGTGTCGCACTGTCAGAGGTCAGTATTGAGGGAGTGTCGCACTGTCAGAGGTTAGTATTGATGGAGAGTGGCACTGTCAGAGGATAGTATTGAGGGAGTGTCGCACTGTCAGAGGTTAGTATTGAGGGAATGTCACACTGTCAGTGGTCAGTATTGAGGGAGTGTCACACTGTCGGAGGTCAGTATTGATGGAGAGTGGCACTGTCAGAGGTCATTACTGAGGGAGTGTCACATTGTCATAGTTCAGTATTGAGGGAGTGTGGTACTGTCAATGGTCAG
>NW_025185229.1:0-1079 GCF_004010195.1 Chiloscyllium plagiosum | reverse complement strand
AGGGTCACTGTTGAGGGAGTGTTTGTCCATAGTGACACTGGGCTGAGGGTCAGTGTTGAGGGAGTGTGTGTCCATAATGAAACTGGGCTGAGTGTCAGTGTAGAGGGAGTGTGTCCATAGTGACACTGGGCTGAGGGTCAGAGTTGAGGGAGTGCGTCCGTCGTGACACTGGGCTGAAGGTCAGTGTTGAGGGAGTGTCTGTGGGAGTGTCACCGGGCTTAGGGTCAGTGATGAGGGAGTGTGTCCATAGTGACACTGGGCTGAGGGTCACTGTTGAGGGAGTGTTTGTCCATAGTGACACTGGGCTGAGGGTCAGTGTTGAGGGAGTGTGTGTGGGAGTGTCACCGGCTAAGGGTCAGTGTTGCGGGAGTGTGTGTCCATAATGACACTGGGCTGAGGGTCAGTGTTGCGGGAGTGTGTGTCCATAGTGACACTGGGCTGAGTGTCAGTGTAGAGGGAGTGTGTCCATAGTGACACTGGGCTGAGGGTCAGTGTTGAGGGAGTGCGTCCGTAGTGACACTGGGCTGAAGGTCAGTGTTGAGGGAGTGTCTGTGGGAGTGTCACCGGGCTAAGGGTCAGTGTTGAGGGAGTGTGTCCACAGTGACACTGGCCTAAGGGTCACTGTTGAGGGAGTGTCTGTGGGAGACTCACCGGGCTAAGGGTCAGTGATGAGGGAGTGTTTGTCCATAGTGAAACTGGGCTGAGGGTCAGTGTTGAGGGAGTGTGTGTCCATAATGACACTGGGCTGAGTGTCAGTGTTGAGGGAGTGTGTCCACAGTGACACTGGGCTGAGGGTCAGTCTTGAGGGAGTGTGTCCATAGTGACACTGGGCTGAGGGTCAGTGTTGAGGCAGTGTGTCCATAGTGACACTGAGCTGAGGGTCAGTGTTTACGGAGTGTGTGTGGGAGTGTCACCGGGCTAAGGGTCAGTGTTGCGGGAGTGTGTGTCCATAATGACACTGGGCTGAGTGTCAGTGTAGAGGGAGTGTGTTCATAGTGACACTGGGCTGAGGGTCAGAGTTGAGGGAGTGCATCCGTAGTGACACCGGGCTGAAGGTCAGTGTTGAGGGAGTGTCTGTG
>NW_025185228.1:0-2827 GCF_004010195.1 Chiloscyllium plagiosum | reverse complement strand
TCCAATGACCCGCACCGCAGATGGGCCGAAAGGCCTTTTTCAGGCTGTAAAAATCGGTAGAAAGGGAGAAACTAATCTGCAGCTAAAATGATCACTGATGAAAAGACAAAAGCGGTTTCATGATGAAAACATACAGTGCATTTTCTTTTTGCTTTCCCTGTTCGCCTGTTGGTGAGGATTCGGTTTTCTCACTGTTGCAGCAAGTGGAGTTTTCCTCATGTCATTAATCGTGGGGACAGCCTTTCCGAAGCAGGGAATGAAGTATGGAGCTGACAATTGATCAAGTGTAGTCCCATACTTAATGCAGAGCAACTTTAAACAAAGCACTGCGAATGCTGGAATTTGGAATCAGAAACGGAAATTGACAGAGAAACTCAGCAGACTTGGCAGCATCTGTGGAGAGAAACAGGTTTAATGTTTCAGATCGACAGAACCAGACCAATTATGCATTTTATTGTTTTAATACTAGAGTAATTGTCAGTTTTACTTCGCAAATCAGCATACTTATCAGAATATTACAGTAGCCGAGAAATGTCAACTTTCTGAATGACAACCGACTTTTTCGGTTGTAATGCTGATTCCGTTGCTTTGAGCTGGTGAAACGCTGGCCTTCAATTGTTCTTTTTATTTCCCCTTTCTGTCAGTGAGCACCCATTTTAAATTGAGAGTTTCTGAGATATTTCCAACTCAGAAAGGCGAGATCCTAGATGGGTTATTTGTGGTTACAGTCCTTTCGTGTATCTGTTGCTATTGTCTTTCTAGATAGATGCAAACAATGACTGGGTTGGTCTGGATCTGTGTTCTGTGAGGAAGCAGAAGTTGGTTTTCAATAAGATAACTCACAAGAAGAGAAATAAATCTTCATTTCCTGACTGGGAATTGTATCCCGGTCTGGGCCTTGCAAACTCAGACTCCGAACCAGGGACCCTACTGAAGCTGTCAGTAACACTTGTGACCTGATCTGTCCAGGCTCTGTGCATGATCTTCACGTCATCATCATCTTCAGCAGTAATGTTTCTCTCTCTAAGTTTCCAACCAATTCATATTGCCGCCCTGGTTTCAATGTGAGGAAAGCGGAGCTGTGCTAACCTGATTTACTGCAGGAAGGGACAGAACAGTTTGATAATAACAGCGGCTCGTTTTGAGGCGATGATCTGCGGTGATGGGGCGGCCCCAATAAAGCCTTCGTTCAAATCGTCTGATTCCAAATTCCATGCTGGAAATGACCAGAGGTTTCTCGCTGAATTTGTTCAGGATATTGACTAGAAGTGACACTGATTCCAAGTATAAAAGTACATTTCAGTGGAGTGCATCAATACAACAAGTGGGCGCAACTGCAATTGGACCCTATGGTCAGCTGCTTACCAAGGAGGCGTTTTAAGCAACGTCCATATGTGCAGTTCCTTAACCACATGACCACAGTAACTCGGAAATGCATTTCTGTATCAATATTACTCAGTGTGATTCGCAATCAAACTCCGATTTTGCAAAACCAGACATTTCACGATTGAACATTCTTCAATGCAAAGGCACATAAAATGGCAATCTTCTCTTGCATTGGCTTCAAACACAAATTTGTGTCTGTTTAAACTGACAGAACAAAGGGGACATTTTTCATCCACTTGGGGCGTATTGACGGCTTTAATACACATAGAGGTAATCTCACGAAGAGGAACATGTCATTGCCATGAATTCACCAGGAATGGTGTGTGAGTCAATGTAAACAGTTTGCAGTAAAGGCTGACCAATTAGCAGCGACACTAAGCCTTGCACCACCAGATCCAGACTCACTTCCTGCCTCATGCCTCCCAGTCATCATTATCATTCACGTCAATTTCACTTCCTTGCTCCACTTCTCAACTTACGACCGATTGGAACCTGCCACTGTTAGAAACGCATTCCTGGGATAAAGATATCACTCAATGCAATAGGACTCGCTTTCCATCCCTAAATACCCCAGAGATGGAGGAGATGAGTTGCTTTTGTAAACCATTGAACTCCTTCACAGGGTGGTACAGCCATTATGCTGCAAGCGCGGGATTCCCTGGATTTACACCCAGAACACTGAAGGAACACCAACATATTTCCAACTCAGGAAGGTGAGATGATTGGAGGGAGATTTAAAGTGGTCACTATCGTATCTGTCTGCTGTTATTGTCCTTCTACATGGTTTAAGCAAAAACTGGGCTGATTCTGGAGGGATCCTGGTAAGTCTTTTCCAACTCAGGAAGGTGAGATGATTGGAGGGAGATTTAAAGGGGTCACTATCGTATCTGTCTGCTGTCATTGTCCTTCTGCATGGTTTAAGCAAAAACTGGGCTGATTCTGGAGGGATCCTGGTAAGTCTTCTGGGCGGAACGAGGAATGCGTTTTCATTCAGACAATTCATATGAAGAGAATTAAACCTTCATTCCCTGAATGGGAACTGTATCCATGTCTGGACGATACAAACTTTAACTCCTCAGCATGGGTCCCCCGGTAATGCTGACAGTATCCAAAGCGACCTGAATTGTACACCCCTGTTGTGACTGTCCATCCCTTCATAACCACCTTCGGCAACAAAGTTTCTCTCTTCAATTTTGGAAACACTTCATATTATCGCCTTGGGTTTCAAAGTAAAGAAAGTGGAGCTGTGGTAATGTGATGTTGGTCAGTAGGTGTGATGCAGGAACGTACAGAACAGGCTGATGCGGGCAGAGACCCGTTTTGAGGCGTGGGGTTGTAGTGAAGGCGTTCCACCACTAAAAGGCGCTGTTCATCTCGTCTGATTCTCCATCCTGGGATTCAAACCAATAGAGGTTTCTCACTGGACTGGTTCAGGATCTTG
>NW_025185227.1:0-2827 GCF_004010195.1 Chiloscyllium plagiosum | reverse complement strand
ACTTACCCTATCCTTCCAAACTATGAACCTGTCCTTACCTATGAACACTTCCTATTCAATCACTTGGGATATTTCACTACCTTTCCTCCATGTCACAGCAATGAATTAAGATTTAATGTCAAGTGTGGCACTGCTCTCCCACTATGGAGAGTGTATTCTGATGATGCCCATAGTTCCATCTCTATTACCCAATTCTTCCCTCTGTTGTCTTCTGCAGCCATAGGCAGCATCTACACAGCCTCGACCCTGAAGAGATAAATGCTTCTGGATATCACCTCCTACACTTCAAATCAATACAACATATAGGAATCACCTCCAAAGTTTTCTCTTGTACTCTTCACCAGCTCACTCTGCCTGTGGTATTGTACCGCTGTACTTACCAGACTATAGAGCTGCTTTCTCGTGAGAGATGACTGGTGGTGACTTAACCTGAGAGCCACCATATCTTCAGTGAGGGGAGAGATTTAGAAAGAGTCACTCATGGTAACCTTAGCCACTGATGGGAATTGAACCAATGCTGTTTGCTTCACACAGCTTCACAAACCAACCATACAGTCAGCTGAACTAAACTGACTGCTACCTGTGGCACACTGCAAAAAAGACAAAAATACTCCTGTGGAAGCATGATTAACCTCATCCTGACAAAACATCATATGCCCCAGTAATGCATTGTATGAAATCTTGGCCTCAGTCATGGAGTCATCAGCAATGCTGAGGGAAGCCTAATACCTCCCACCAGCCATCCTCTGAAGGCATGAGACCATTGGATGAAGGAGGAACCTGAGTCTGAGCCCTCTGTCCCCTTTCAAAAAGGCTAAGAGCAGCAGATGCATGGGCACGCTGCCATTGCAGGATCCCCTCTTCGCAGCTCACCATCCTGGCTTGGAAATATATCAGCATTCCTTTAGTGTGGCTGGGTGAATGCTCTCTTTAAATAACATTTTGAGTCTACCTACATCAAATGGACTGCAGTGGTTAAAGAAAAAAACTCACTTGCTCCCATGAATAAACTGTTAAAAAAGAAAGTTCCTATCCCACGATGAGGATAGATGTAAAGCATTAATTCAAACCTCAGCAATGCCCCTGCTTCAATGCTTAGGTCCTCTTTTTGGTCTGTAATTGCCCCCATTCCTCTTTTTAACCTGTGTTTTGTTTCCACTTGCCCTCTGAAACTAAAAAGGGGAAGGTTTAGGAGAAGGAGAGTACAGGCTTGCAAAGCAGAAGATATGGTAGCAGTGCCCCGCAGCTATTTGGATAATAATGTCCATAGTGGGACAGGAAGGAACAGAATATACAAACATAGAAAAGCAACAGTAAGTAGGGTCAAGGGGGACTACATGGTAAAGAGGCAAACTTAATGTTTGCTTAAATGTGCATAGTTTTCAGATCAAAATACGTCCCTTGATGTCACAAATACGGTTTAGCAGGTATGATCTTATCGCCATTACTGAGGCATGGTTATAAGGAGATCCGAGCTGGATTTTCAGGGAGTTGGTGGTGTTACAGGTATTTCAATTGGACGAGAAATCTAGAGACCAGTCTAATGTTCTGGGAGCACAA
This sequence comes from Chiloscyllium plagiosum, assembly GCF_004010195.1. NCBI lineage: Eukaryota > Metazoa > Chordata > Chondrichthyes > Orectolobiformes > Hemiscylliidae > Chiloscyllium > Chiloscyllium plagiosum. The sequence continues at coordinate 1,267 of NW_025185227.1, read as the reverse complement.
GTTCGAATCCCACTGTGTTACATGGTGGAATATAAGGGCTACGATCCTAAATAGGATGCAGGAGCAGAAGGACCTAGGTGTATAGTTTCCTTGAACAGTATGTGATGAAACCTTATGCAGGAGTGGGTATCCTAGATCTAGTCCTGTGTAATGAGACAGAAAAAAATGTTGAACTTATAGTTCAGAATCCTCTTGGAAGGAGCGATCACAGTATGGTTGAATCTAAAATACACGTGGAGGGTGAGAAGATAAAATCTAATACCAGTGTCTAATGCTTAAACAAAGATTACAATGGGATGAGGGAGGAGTTGCCTAAGGTAGAGTGAGAGCAAAGACTATATGGTGGGACAATTAGGGAACAGTGGAGGACTTTCAAAGTGATTTTTGATAGTGTTCAGCAAATATGTATACCAGTGAAAAGGAAGGACTGTTGGAAAAGGAATAATCAGCCATGGATAACTCAGGAAATAAAGGAGCGTATAAAATTGAAAGCAAATGCATACAAACTGGCAAAGATAAGTGGAAAACTAGGGGATTGGGAAATCTTTAAAGCTTGCTGACCTTTAAAGAAAAGTAAGATGGTTTATGAGAGTAAACAAAGTCAGAATATAAAGACAGTGAAAGTTTCTACAAATATATAAACAAAGGAGTGACTAAGGCAACCATTGATCCTTTAGAAGATGACAAGAGGGATTTAATAATGGGAAATGAGCAAATAGCTGAGGTGTTGAACAGGTCTTTTGTGCCTGTCTTCATAGTGGAAGACACAAATAACATGCTAATAATTGATGACAACGAGGCTATGGCAGTTGAATACCTAGAAATGATCATTATCACTGAAAAGGTAGTGTTGGGTAAAATAATGGGCTTAAAGATAGACAAGTCTTCTGGCCCTGACGCATTCAATGGTACTAAAAGAGATGGTGGGGGAAATAGCAAATGTGCCCTTGGTAAGTTACTAAAATTCGGTGTACTCTGGGGCAGTTCCAGCAGATTGAAAAACAGGAAAAAATGATGCCACAATGTTTATTAGGAGAAATTAGGTAGCCTGGGATTATATTCATTGGAATTTAGAAGAATGAGGGGGGTATCTTATAGGAATGTAAAATTATGAAGGGAATAAATAAGATAGAAGCAGGGAGGTTTCTATTGGCGAGTGAAACTAGGACTAGGGGGCACAGCCTCAAAATGAGGGGAAACCGATTTAGAATTAAGTTAAGGAAGAACTTCTTCAGTCAGAGTTCTGAATCTGGGATTTCCTGCCTAG
>NW_025185226.1:1706-2827 GCF_004010195.1 Chiloscyllium plagiosum | reverse complement strand
CAACACTGTCGTCAGAATTCAAGTCACTGGTGTCTGTAACTGGCTGCTTCATGGACTGGAACTGGCAATTGAGACTGTAAGGCTACTGTATAAAATATCTTCAATTGTATTGCCAGATTGCCAGAAGCATGAGGGGCTTTAAGAAAAAAAACACAACTTATGGGCATTGAGTGTCAGAGCACTTCCTGTTGTGGGACATCCTGTTTAGATACAAACTATTGATAATTGTTAGAATTGACTTACATTAGCTCTGTAGAAGTGTTCAGAACATTATAACGGTCATTGGAGAAGCTAACAAATTTCCCACGTGTTAAAACTTGTAAATGATAGAATAAGTATGGGTTCTTCTGGTAAAGTGTGCAAAGTTATTCAAAATGTTCCTAATTTACTTTCAGAAACAAGTGAGAGAAAGGCACATTACTGAGGTCATTGCATTAGTCCAAATTTAGAAGTTCAGGAGAACTGATGGGAAAGCAGGTTTTGGGAGTTGTAATAATGATAGGGAAAAAATGTTTTACAGAGAGAGAGAGAGTTCCCAGATGGGAAACTCAGCTTTAACATCACATCAACTCCAGAGTCATCCAATTGCACAGGTCCAGATCCTTATCGGTAATATGGAAGGAGAACGCAGCATTCTCAGCCCAGACAAATCATTCCCATGTTTTGCTTGTGGTCGAATATTTAACCAGTCATGTGATCTGGGAAGACACCATTATGATGGGACCAGTACGCAAAAGTGGGGATTATGGGAAGGAATTTACCTACCCTTTCCAGTGGACACTCACTGACAGTCACACTGCGGAGAGGCCGCTCACCTGCCTCACGTATGGGAAAGGGTTTACTCGATCTTACAATCTGCTGAGACACCAGAGATAGCACAGTGGATTTAGATCCTTCACCTGCTCCATGTGTGTGAAAGGATTCATTCAAATCTCCCATCTGCGGAGACATCAGTGCATTCCCATCGGGGAGAGGCCATTCATCTGCTCAGTGTGTGGGAAAGGATTCACGCAGTGACCTGCTGAAACACCAGCGAGCTCACTCTGGGGAAAGGTCATTCACTTGCTCTCAGTGTGGGGAGAGAATCACTCAAATGCAGCACCTGCTGAGACCCCAGTGAG
>NW_025185226.1:0-1101 GCF_004010195.1 Chiloscyllium plagiosum | reverse complement strand
ATGTGCTGTGTATCAATGCTCTCGATGCCTTGAGATAGAGGTGGGCACCGCAGGGGATACAGTGCTTTATCTCCACCGCTGCCCCCTCCATACAACTCTACTTTGATTTAGTCCCTTCTCACTTTGTCACTTGTAATGGTTTGCTTGGCCCGTAATGGGCTTTGTTTGGAAATCTTCAATTGGTTACACAAATGATTGGTTACTGCTGGTGATGATATGTCTAGATTAGAGTGGTGCTGGAAAAGAACAGCAAGTTAGGCAGAATCCAAGGAGAAGGAAAAGCAACGTTTTGGTAAAAGCCCTTTTCCTGCACCACTCTAATCTGGGCTCTGGCTTCCAGCATCTGTAGTCCTCATTTTTCTCTGCGAGTGATTATATGTTAACCAAAAGCAAAATGGCGTAATGATGATTTTGATGGTGGGAAAGTTACTGTGATAACATTTCTGGGTCGGAGAAATTGGGAAAAAGAACGCTTCACAGCTCACAGAACGAGAACTGAAAAGCAGTTAAATCAAACCAAAGGTTCAGACAGGGAGGGAATATTTTCCCGGAGTTTGAGTAGCTGGAAAGTGATGGGGTCCGGGAATAGACAGGATTTTGTTTTGCAGAGGTTGAAAGTTTTAAAACTTATATTCAGACAGTTTAATTTATTTTCTTTAATTTTATTTGCTGTGCAAAAAACTTTTACAACATTTTAAAAGCAAAATTTACAAACCTTGTGTTAAAGATCAATGTTAAATAAAATCCATCAAACCATCCCTCACTGAAAAAAGATGTGGAATTTCAATCTCCTGGGAGATAGCAGCAGGAGGAGACCATTCGGCCTTTAAATCCTGCTCCACCATTCAGTGGGAAACAGCTGACCATCCAGCTCAGTCTCCTGTTCCTGCTGTGCTCCAATATCCTTTGATGACTTTACCTCGAAGAACTATATCGAAGTCCTCCTTTGGCTTCACTGCCTTTTGTTCCAGTGGTGTTGCTGTGTTACTGTGTGTGTGGAGGCAGGGGTAATGTGATGGTGCTGCCTCCTGGAGGATGTACTCAGCCTCCCTCATCATCCTGCAGGAGCATCAACTGGGTTTTAGCAACTAGAGATAGAAA
>NW_025185225.1:0-2827 GCF_004010195.1 Chiloscyllium plagiosum | reverse complement strand
CCTTATCTCCACTCGGTGTTTCTTGGCAAATAGATAATACTGTAGCCAGGTCAAAATGTGCCAATGTGCATCGATGACGCTTGGGGAATAAGAGAATCAAGAGAGTGGTTACACCCCAGGAAGAGCTCTCTGTAAGTTAGGATTGCCCTATTTCTACATCAGATAGTTAATCAATTCTCCTCAGAAAGCCACAACTGATTGAGCCTTCTGTGTGCTCTCAGGCAATGTATTCCAGATCCAAACCACTTGTGCTGTTTCTCGTGTCAGCATTGCGTATTTTGCCAGTGAGGATCCCCAATCTTCATATTAAATAGACATCATTGGAGAAAATGTGGGAAATATTGCACAGAGTCCCTACAGTGTGGAAGCAGGTCATTAGGCCCATCGAGTCCATACTGACCCTCCAGGGAGCATCCCAACCAGACCCACCCCCTACTCTATAATCCTGCGTTTCCCATGGCCAATCCACCCTAACCTACACACTATTGGACACGGGGAGAATGTGCAAGCTCCACCCAGACAGTTGCCCGAGGGTGGAACCGAAACTGGATCCTGGTGCCGTGAGGCTGCAGTGCTAACCACTGAGCAACCGTACCACCCATGTTTCCATATCATTGATTCAGGTTAAGGAGCTGCCACAGCCAGGTAATGATGTCAAACTCAGACTTTATACTGTGGATTGTTGGGGACAACAAATGGGCATCTTTAAATTTGGGAAGGAATTTGAAGAAGTGGGCATGCAGAAACCATTCCTGTTTTTCGGATAACTCCAGAGGAAACACTTACAATTGTTGCATGGGAATGAGCATGGAACTTTGGAGGATTTGTTCCCACGTCGTGTTGCAGGTAGGGAATTCCCCACAGAATGGAACGTTTGAAGCAGTCTCCATCCATCATTTTGACAGAAAGTTTGATCCATTCGTGACATAAAAGGGAAAAAGAGCGTGGCTTGTTGGGGAAGCGATGGGATATTGGTACTAACCACAGCTCAGGAGATATTCTGAGGCGCAGGTTCGAATCCCATTGCGACAGATGCTGGAATTTGAATCCTAAGAAATCAGGAATTAGCTGTCTTTAAAGTTTAGATTAGATTAGATTAGATTAGATACAGTGTGGAAACAGGCCCTTCGGCCCAACAAGTCCACACCGACCCGCCGAAGCGCACCCATCCATACCCATTCCCCTACATTTACCCCTGCATCGAACACTATGGGCAATTTAGTATGGCCAATTCACCTGACCTGCACATTTTTGGACTGTGGGAGGAAACCGGAGCACCCGGAGGAAACCCACGCAGACACGGGGAGAATGTGCAAATTCCACACAGACGAGCCGGGAACTGAACCCGGGTCTCTGGCGCTGTGAGGCAGCAGTGCTAACCACTGTGCCACCGTGCCGCCCAGATTGGTAAAAGGGACTACGGCGATAGTGCGAGTAAATGGTAACTGTTCAATCAGCCATGGCTACATTAAATGGCGGGCTAAATGGTCTGCTGTCCCTGTGTTCCCTGGGGGTGAGAGGTGGTAATCACAACAGAATCAGGTTTGTGAGGTGTACTGATAATAACGTAGGAGAATGTGAGGACTGCAGATGCTGGAGAGTCAGAGTTGAAGAGTGTGGTGCTGGAAAAGTACAGCCAGTCAGGCAGCATCCGAGGGGCAGGAGAGTCGACGTTTCAGGCATAAACTCTTCATGAGGAAGGGCTTTTCACTTGTTTTTGTGCTGAAATTTCAACTGGCCGTTATGTGCAGTGCAGGGGCTACTCCAGCAGAGGGAGGCAGTGGTCCATCTACTGCGGTCTGCGGCGCTGACTGTGACTGGAGCTGACTGTTTTCCAGCATTAAGGAAGATATTCACCCCAGCTGCCTGCACAGTTACAATGCTCCCCTCACAAGGTAGCAACAAGAGTAGACCATTCAGCTTGTAGATGCTGCCCCACCACTCATTTAGATCATGGTTTTTCATCATTTATATCAATGATGTGGATGTGAATACAGGAGATATGGTTAGTAAGTTTGCGGATGATGCCAAAACTGGTGGATCCTGTCTCTCTCTTTCTTTCTCTCTATCCCACCCACCACCTCTCCACCCCTCCCCTGGTTTACAATCCACAGAGAAGACGATTCTGTATGGTATATTTATTGAGCTTTCGTTCTCTCACCCCACAGATACCCCTTCCAATCATCACGTCCCCCCTTTCACATTGTTCCATACCGTAGTAACTGCCACGTGATTGTCCCTACCCTACATAATTCCTACACTTACTTGCAATTCTCTCCACACGTACGATTTTCTCTCTGCCATTTATTACCTCCCCATGAATGCCACTTCTGCATTTTCCTTCACTCAAGCAATTTTTCCGAGCCCCTGTTTCGAAATACCACTGAGGTCCGAGACCTGGGAAAAGTAATGTCAAATACAGTGTGTGCTGGAAATCTGCTGCAAACATCAGGGTCTGGGTGGAGAAACTCAACAGATCTGGCAGCAAGGAGAAAGTGAGGACTGCAGATGCTGGAGATCAGAGTCGAGAGTGTGGTGCTGGAAAAGTACAGCTGGTCAGGCAGCATCCGAGGAGCAGGAGAGTCAACGTTTCGAGCATAAGATCTTCATCAGGAATGAGACAGGGTGCCCAAGGGGTCTGAGAGATAAATGGGAGAGTGGGTGAGACTGGGGGGGAAGGCAGCTGGGAATGCGATAGGTCGATGAAGGGGGAGGGCGAAAGTGACAGTGTGGAGGGTGGAACGATAGGTGGAAAGGAAGATGGACAGGTATGACACTGTTTAAGAAGGGCGACAAAGACAAGCCAGGGAACTATTGACCGGTGAGC
>NW_025185224.1:2608-2826 GCF_004010195.1 Chiloscyllium plagiosum | reverse complement strand
GGGACAATTTAGCACGGCCAATCCCACCCTAAATTGCACTTCCCTGGGCACTCCGAGGACAATTTAGCACGGCCAATCCCACCCTAACCTGCACATCCCTGGGCACTACGAGGACAATTTAGCATGGCCAATCCCACCCTAACCTGCACATCCCTGGGCACTACGGGGACAATTTAGCACGGCCAATCCCACCCTAACCCGCACATCCCTGGGCACTA
>NW_025185224.1:0-1893 GCF_004010195.1 Chiloscyllium plagiosum | reverse complement strand
CCCTGGGCACTACGGAACAATTTAGCACGGCCAATCCCACCCTAACCCGCACATCCCTGGGCACTCCGGGGACAATTTAGCACGGCCAATCCCACCCTAACCTGCACATCCCTGGGCACTATGGGACAGTTTAGCACGGCTAATCCACCCTAACCTACACATCCCTGGGCACTACGGGACAATTTAGCACGGCTAATCCCACCCTGACCTGCACATCTTTAGACTGTGGGAGGAAACCGGAGCACCCAGAGGAAACCCACGCAGACTCGGGGAGAAATGTGCAAACTCCACACAGACAGATAGTCGCTCGAGGGTGGAATCGAACCTGGGTCCCTGGCTCCGTGAGGCAGCTGTGCTAACCACTGAGCCACCGTGGTTTAAAATTTTAAACTTAGAATTTAAAATTTCTACCTTTCGAGAGTTTAAAATTAAACGGTTCAGAAATTTAAAAATTCCAGAATTTAGAAATTTTAATATCCTTAAGATTTAGGAATTTTAACATCCCAGGATTTATGTGTTTTAAAATTTCTATTACTCAGGAGTTTAATATTCAAAGATTTAGGAGTTTGAAAATTCCAGGATTTAAGGATTTTAAAATCCTCAGTTTTGGAAATTTTAACATTCGCAGAATTTGTGTATTTTGAAATTTTTAACATTGGGAGTTTAACATTTCAAGGTTTAGGATTTTAAACATTCAAGAATTTAGGAATTTAAAGATGCTCAGTATTTACAAACTTTAACATTCCCAATACATGCTTTAAAATTTCTACCTTTCGGGAGTCTAAAATTAAGCGGTTTATAAATTTAAATAGTCCAAAATTTAGGATTTTTAATATCATCAGGATTTAGGAATTTTAACATTCCCAGGATTTGCATGTTTTGAAATTTCTATCATTCGGGAATTTAAAATTTAAAGGTTTAGGAGTTTAAAGATTCCAGGAATTAGGAACTTTAAAATCCTCAGCATGTAGGAACTCTAACATCCCCAGTACTTGTGTACTTGAAAATTTCTACCGCTTGCGAGTTTAAAATTCAAAGTTTTAGGAATTTTAAAAACCCCAAGATTTAGGAATTTTAACACTTCTTCCATTCGGGAGTTTAAAATGTAAAGGTTTAGGAGTTTAAAAATTCCATGATTTGGGAAGTTTAATATCCCCACGATTTAAGAATTTTAATGTCCCCAGGATTTGCGTAATTTGAAATTTCTACCATTCATGAGTTTAAAATTTAAAGGTTTAGAATTTTAAAAATCCCAGGATTTAGGCATTTTTAAATCCTCAGTATTTAGGAATTCTAACATTCCCAGGATTTAGGAATTGAAACATTTCTACTGTTCAGGAATTTAAAAATTCCAGAATTTTGGAATTTTAACATCCCAGGATTTGTGTGTTTTAACATTTGTATCATTCGGGAGTCTCAAAAGTTTAAGAGTGGAATCATTCTAGGATTTAAGAATTTAAAAATCCTCAGGTAATGCAAATATTACCAGGATTTGCATGTTTTAAAATTGCTTATCATTCCCAATATTAAAATTCAAAGATTTAGGAGTTAAAAATTTCCAGGATTTGGGAATTTTAACATTCCCAGGATGTGGGTGTTTTAAATGCAATCATTTGTGAGTTTAAAATTCAAAGGTTTAGGAGTCACGTATTTTAAGAATTTAAAAATCCTCAGAGCTTGCGTCATTTAAAATTTCTAACATTTTGGAGTTTAGGAATTTAAAATTCCCAGGATTTAGTGAATTTTAATATTCCTAGGATTTCCCTGTTTTAAAATTTCAATTACTTTAAAATTCAAAGGTTGAAGATTTAGGAGTTAAGAATTTAAAAATCCTCAGGATTTAGGAACTTTAACGTTCCCAGGTCTGCAGATGCTGGAGATCAGAGCTGAAAA
>NW_025185223.1:0-2826 GCF_004010195.1 Chiloscyllium plagiosum | reverse complement strand
CTAGGATGATGACATTAGTGTGTATGAGGGGGCTTATCTACAAATTGAGGGATGATAGATTTAAGACAGATGTCAGAGGCGGTTCTTTACTCAGAGTGGTTAGGGCATGGTATCCACTACCGACTAATGTAGTTAACTCAGCCACATTAGTGAGATTTAAACAATCCTTTAGATAAGCACATGGGTGATTTCAGGATAGTGTAGGGGGATGAGCTGAGAATAGTTCACAGGTTGGCGCAACATCAAGGATCGAAGGGCCTGTTCTGCGCTGTATTGTTCTCTGACTATTGTGCTACAAGAGATTTTTACTGTCTTAAACAGAGTGATGGATCTTGTATTGTGGGCTTACGAAGTGTCACTGATCTCTACCAAACATGTACGAGGCAGAGAATGCTGCCTGACCTGCTGCGCTTTTCCAGCAACACATTTTTCAGCTCTGATCTCCAGCATCTGCAGTCCTCACTTTCTCCATGTACGAGGTAGTCAGGGCAATAATAAGAGGCTGCAACAGGAGGGGGACAGGTAGTTCCATACAAAACCCGACTCCTTCTCAACTGTTTTCACCACAAAAACCAAGCGCCTTCCAGAAAAGCACCTCTACATCCCACCAATTTGCCCCACAATCGTGGTATCTGGCTGTGCGCTAAGAGGAGTGCAACAGTCTGTACTGGGACCCTGAAACGCTTGGTAAAGAGTGAAATAATCTGAGCATTGAGAGCCCCACCACATTGCATGCATTTTCTCTTGTTTTCACTCTGTTTCTGACTTCCCTTGGTTTTCCTAATGAACCTGTTAAAAGTTGTTATTACACACACCTACACAAGCTGTGAATTGAACCCAGGCCTCTCGGTCCAAGATTCGGGATATTTTCACCGCGTCACAAAACATCGAATCGAACTTCCTTTGTCCCTTGCCTGCTAAGTCACGCCTGAATCAACTCTGCAATTGGGAGGAAGGGGCGGAACAGGAGGACCGAGTAGCGGCCGGTCCTCTAACCAGAGTGAATGAGGAGAGGGGCCAAAGCATTCTCGGGAGTGAACGCTTCAAGATTGGTCAGAGAGCAAACTATTTTGCAGGATTGATCATTCTCACGACATAGTGGAGCATTAAACGTCTCTCATAAATCAATGTGAGATTTAAAAAAATACTGTAGTTGCAATGTAAATCTGATAACGTACAATCGATTTACACTACTCGAGTAAGAAACTTCTTTTCAAACTCCCAGAACGATTGGTAATTTACATACCTGGTCGGTATGGTTGATTTGGACCGGACAATTTGCGTGTTAGACATCGCTATGATTATAACTCGACAAAGCACTTGTTAATGACTATTATTTTACCCATCAGTCTGTGCAGATATGAATATTCTCTATAAACTCACTGATAACCTCAGACGCACGCGCAGTTTGGTTTCTATGCAGAGCATGCGCAGTGTCACATTGGTCAGGACAGAGAGAGAGAGAGAGAGAGAGACATTGAGCTGCTTTTTCCGGCAGTGGCTGCGATCGGCTTTAGAGAGCGGCGCTCAGAGCCGGTGTGTGGGAGCCTCGCTGGGAGAAAGGAGCGGAGAGAATTCACAAGTCCCGGATAAAGGTTAAAAAAACTCGGAAAAAACCCTTCAGGCCTGGGTAAAGAGGTGGCGGTCTCTGATCAGGGAAACGGCCGCCATTTGTTTGAGGGAAGAGGGAGCGCGGGCCTGAGGGCCGCCATCTTGAGAAGGTCAAGGTGCAGGATGGCGGGCTATCGGGGTCTGTAGAACAATCAGAGGAAAGGGAAGACCCATTGTTACTGATTAATTCCACGAACACAGCGTCACTGGGCGGTCCCGCAGGAATATCCTCTCTCAGTCCTGCTGGGATGTTTCACCCAATCAGAACGAGCAGCTCTCCTCCTCTCTCAGCTCCCCTTCTGTCCTTCCTGCAGCATCTGTCCCCTGGAACATTGAGCTGCTTGTCCTGTCCCTCCCCTCCCTCAGCTGTGTTTCTGTAATACCTGTGATATCCCAGTCCCATCTTAGATTACTTCACTAAAGACAGGAATGCACCCGATGGATTTTTCTTAACATCAGCAATTGTTTAATATTCACTTACAGGTTTTTCATTACATCTTTTTTGAAGCATTTAATTCACATTCAATCATTTGTAATGGTGGGATTTGAACGTGTGTCCAGAGAACATTTGCTGAGTTTCTGGATAAATTGTCACACAATAACGCCCCTAGGCCATCACTTCGCCTGCTCACAGGTTCCACATTTCAGTGCAACATGAATCAAAACCCTTTCTTCCTGCACAATTGTTTAATCCTGCACTGTGGTGATATCACTCAGTACCTCTCCATGTGGTATCCCTCACTGTGTGGGTCTAATTCCTGTCTCTGTCAGCGTTTCTCACTCTTGCAGCTACTCCAGATTCTGAGCCAACAGAACTCTCCACTCCAGAGACATGAGGCAGCACAGGCCAGGATTGGAGACTGGGATTTTCCAGATCTCTGTGGGGCTCAGTGCCATTCTACATGTACAACCTTCACAGCATCATTCTCATTTCCCATTCTGCCTATTTCTGTGTTTTCTACAGATACTCAGGGAGTTCCTGACTCAATAGACTTGCCAACTGCTGGTTGGGAAGATGGTTGGTCAGCCAGAGAGACAAAGGTCAGAAGCCTTCAATAAATCCTGCCGTCAGGTAAGATCATTCACAATGCACAGAGCAGAGAGCAATGAGAGGGCTCCAAACATCAGCTAACAAGACATGACATAGACATGACATGGAGGGGGAGCATAGTTCAGACACATCCCAAGCTCAGGCACCACCTTTACTTTAAGGTT
>NW_025185222.1:1229-2826 GCF_004010195.1 Chiloscyllium plagiosum | reverse complement strand
GGGCCGCACTGTCAGTATTTTAGCTCTGAGGGAAGGCCACACTGTCAGGTGTTTAGTACTGGCGAGGGACCGCATGGTAAGGAGTATAGTACAGAGGAAGGGTCGCACTGTCAGGAGTTTAATACTGAGGGAAGGTCACACTATCAGGAGTTTAGAACTGAGGGAGGGCCACACTGTCAGGAGTTTAGTACTAAGGGAGGGCCGCACTGTCAGGTGTTTAGTACTGAGGGAGGGCCACACTGTCAGGAGTTTAGTACGAAGGGAGGGCCGCACTGTCAGGTGTTTAGTACGGAGGGAGGGCCACACTGTCAGGAGTTTAGTACTGAGGGAGGGCCGCACTGTCAGGAGTTTGGATCTGAGGGAGGGCCGCACTGTCAGGAGTTTGGTTTTGAGGGAGGGGGACGCAATGTCAGGAGTTTGGTTCTGAGGGAGGGCCGCACTGTCAGGAGTTTAGTACTGACGTAGGGCCGCACTGCCAGGTGATTAGTAAAGAGGGAGGGCCACACTGTGAGGAGTTTAATTCTGATGGAGGACCACACTGTCAGGCGTTTAGTTCTGAGGCAGGGCCGACCTGTCAGGAGTTTAGTAATGAGGGAGGGCCGCACTGTCAGGTGTTTAGTACTGAGGGAGGGCCACAATATCAGTAGTTTAGGTCTGAGGGAGGGCCGCCCTGTCAGGAGTTTAGTTCTGAGGGAATGTGTCTCTCTCAGGAGCTTAGTACTGTGGGAGGACCACCCTGTCAGGATTTTAGTATAGTGGGAGTGCCGCACTGTCAGGTGTTTAGTACTGAGGGAGGGCCGCACTGTCAGGTGTTTAGTTCTGTGGGAGGGCCGCAGTGTCATGATTTTAGTTCTGAGAGAGGGCCGCACTATCAGGAATTTAGTTCTGAGGGAGGGACGCACTGCCAGGAGTTTTGTACTGAGGGTGGGCCACACTGTCAGGAGTTTATTACTGACGTATGGCCACACTGTCAGGAGTTTAGTACTGAGGGAGGGTCACACTGTCAGGAGTTTAGTTCTGAAGGAGGGCCAGACTCTCAGGAGTTTAGTGCAGAGTGAGGGCCTCACTGTCAAGTATTTAGTACTGAGGGAGGGCCACACTGTCAGTAGTTTAGTTCTGATGTCGGGCTACACTGTCAGGAGTTTAGTTGTGAGCGAGGGCCACTCTGTTCAGGAGTTTAGTACTGAGGGAGGGCCGCCCTGTCAGGTGTTTAGTACTGAATGAGGGCCGCACTGTCAGGTGTTTAGTACTGAGGGAGGGCCACAATATCAGTAGTTTAGGTCTGAGGGAGGGCCGCCCTGTCAGGAGTTTAGTTCTGAGGGAATGTGTCTCTCTCAGGAGCTTAGTACTGTGGGAGGACCACCCTGTCAGGATTTTAGTATAGTGGGAGTGCCGCACTGTCAGGTGTTTAGTACTGAGGGAGGGCCACAATATCAGTAGTTTAGGTCTGAGGGAGGGCCGCCCTGTCAGGAGTTTAGTTCTGAGGGAATGTGTCTCTCTCAGGAGCTTAGTACTGTGGGAGGACCACCCTGTCAGGATTTTAGTATAGTGGGAGTGCCGCACTGTCAGGTGTTTAGTACTGAGGGAGGGCCGCACT
>NW_025185222.1:0-846 GCF_004010195.1 Chiloscyllium plagiosum | reverse complement strand
GGGAGGGCTGCACTGAAAGGTGTTTAATACTAAGGGAGGGCTTCACTGTCAGGTGCTCAGAACTGAGGGAGGGCTGTAGTGTTTGGAGTTTATTTCTGAGGGAGGGCCGCACTCTCAGGATTTTAGTTCTGAGGGAGTGCCGCACTGTCAGGAGTTGAGTACGGAGGGAGGGCCGCACTGTCAGGTGTTTAGTGCTGAGGGAGTGCCGCACTCTCAGGTGCTTAGTACTAAGGGAGGGCCGCACTGTCAAGAGTTTAGTACTGAGGGAAGGCCGCACTATCAGGAGTTCAGAAATGAGGGAGGGCTGCAGTGTCAGGAGTTTAGTACTGAGGGAGGGCCACCCGGTCCAGAGTTTAGTTCTGAGGGAGGGCTGCACTGAAAGGTGTTTAATACTAAGGGAGGGCTTCACTGTCAGGTGCTCAGAACTGAGGGAGGGCTGTAGTGTTTGGAGTTTATTTCTGAGGGAGGGCCGCTCTCTCAGGATTTTAGTTCTGAGGGAGTGCCGCACTGTCAGGAGTTTAGTTCTGAGGGAGGGACGCACTGTCAGGAGTTTAGTACTGAGGGAGGGCCGCACTGTCTGGAGTTTAGTTATTAGTGAGGGCCGCACTGACAGGAGTTTAGTACTGAGGGAGTGCCGCACTGTCAGGAGTTGAGTACGGAGGGAGGGCCGCACTGTCAGGTGTTTAGTGCTGAGGGAGTGCCGCACTCTCAGGTGCTTAGTACTGATGGAGGTCCGCACTGTCAAGAGTTTAGTACTGAGGGAAGGCCGCACTATCAGGAGTTCAGAAATGAGGGAGGGCGGCAGTGTCAGGAGTTTAGTGCTGAGGGAGTGCCGCACTCTCAGGT
>NW_025185221.1:1962-2826 GCF_004010195.1 Chiloscyllium plagiosum | reverse complement strand
ATTCTTCTGCCATTTCTTTGTTCCCCGTAATACGTTCCCCTGTTTCTGTCTTCAAGGGCTCAATTTTAGTCTTCACCATTTTTTTGCTTTTCACATGCCTAAAAAAAGCTTTTACTATCCTCCTTTATATTATTGGCCAGTTTACCTTCATCCTCATTTTTTCTCTACGTATTTCCTTCTTAGTAATCCCCTGTTGTTCTTTAAAAGCTTCCCAGTCCTCCATTTTCCCACTTATCTTATACTTATGTTATACTTTTTCTCTTTTAACTTTATATGTTTCTTACCTTCCCTCGTCAGCCACGGCCACCCATGCCTCCTCCTAGGATCTTTCTTCCTTTTTGGAATGAACTGATCCTGCAACTTCTGCATTATACATAGAAATATCTGCCATTGTTCCTCCACGGTCATCCCTGCTAAGGTATTGCACCATTGAACTTTGGCCAGCTCCTCCCTCATAGCTCCATTGTTCCTTTTATTCAATGGAAATATTGTCACTTCCGATTGTACCCTTTCCCTCTCAAATTGCAGATTGAAGCTTATTGTATTATGGTCACTACTTCCCAATGGCTCCTTCACTTCGAAGTCCCTGACCAATTCTGGTTCGTTGCTCAATACTAGATCTAGAATTGCCTTCTCCCTGGTCGGCTCCAGCACCAGCCGTTCTAAGAATCCATCTCTGAGGCACTCCACAAAGTCTTTTTCTTGAGGTCCAATACCATCCTGATTCTCCTAGTCTACCTGCATGTTAAAATTCCCCATAACAAATGTTGTAACATCTTTGCGACAGGCCAATTTCAGCTCCTGATTTAACTTACATCCGACATCCAGACTATTATTTGGGGGCCTGTAGATGACTCCCAAGAG
>NW_025185221.1:0-896 GCF_004010195.1 Chiloscyllium plagiosum | reverse complement strand
AGCCAGACACACCAGAGTCGTTGACCTCCCACATCAAGCACGTAGCACACTGAACCAGCTTGGCAGTCATGTCATCACCCTCTTCAACTGTGGCGTAATTACTTCACTCAACCTCCTTGTCAAAGACTCCTGAGCTAAAGCCTCACTCTTCAATCCACAGGAACTTCCTTGAACCTTCTTTTTGGGGCAAGTCTCTGGACTCTTAATTTAGGTTAGAGGAGGAGGGAGGGACGGAGGCCCTACTTTGCAACACACCATTCTGATTTTTCGCTGCTAGCCACAGAAACGTCTGTCTGTACCTCGGACTAGAGAATCCCCTAACACAATTGATCTCTTGGAATCTGACGTACACCTCATTGCATTAGAGCCAGTCTCAATACCAGAAACATGACTGTTCTTGCTACGTTCCCCTGACAATCCAATACCCCCTACATTTTCCAAAACAGTATACCTGTTTGAAATGGCTATAGCTACAGAACACACCTGCATTAGGTGCCTACCTCTCTTACCTTTCCTGGAGTTAACCCATCTATGTGACTTTCCCCCCTTCGTATAACTGCCATCCATCACATACTGTTGCTATTGCAAATTCCTCATAGCTTCTAACTGTCTCTCCAACCAATCCATTCGATCTAATAAGATTCGCCACCAACAGCATTTATCGCAGATATAATCCACAGTAACCCTTAAACTCTCTTTAACCTCCCACATCTGACAAGAAGCACATACCACTCTATTAAAGGCCATTTTTGCTCCTTTACAATCTACAGACCCAGAAAATAACACCGTCTTAGTCCTCTACAAAACACTGCCCCAGGTTAGGTTAATAGTTACGGCTTATAGTTTAAGTTTAATCAAGAGAGATATCTCAAAAAACATATAATCAAGAAAGAATC
>NW_025185220.1:0-2826 GCF_004010195.1 Chiloscyllium plagiosum | reverse complement strand
GGAATAGGCCCCTTTATCCTCGATGCGTGGGCCGACCCATTTTCTTTCGTCCGAACAGCGGCTTCAGTTTTTAACAGGACCAGGAACGGTCCTTCCCACTGCGGGTGGAGCTTTTCGGCCCTCCAGGTCTTTACAAGTACCCAATCTCCGAGCTCCACCTTATGCAAGAGGAAGTCGAGCGGCGGAGTCTGAGCCAGGAGACCCTTCCTCCGGAGTTCTGCAAAAGAACGGGATAAGACCAGGAAATAGTCTCTGACAAATACATCTCCCCTTGTAGAGTGGGACACCCATCAACCTTACTCCAATATGGTAATCCGAACAGCATCTCAGAGGGGGAGACCCCGATATCCCGGCGAGGTGCTGTACGTATCCTCAATAGGGCAATGGGAAGGCACTTTGGCCATGGTAACTTAGTTTCTAACATCAGCTTAGTCAATCGGGTCTTGAGTGTGCCATTCATTCTCTCAACTCGACCCGAGCTTTGGGGATGCCAGGGTGCATGGAATTTCTAGTGGATACCCAGGGCAGTACAGATCAAATGGTGTAGCCTAGAAACAAAATGTGTCCCGCAGTCTGAGTCTATAGATTCCATCATGCCATATCTCGGGTTTATGTTCTCTAACAACACTCGGGCCACGGTTGGTGCATCGGCTTTGGCGGTTGGGAAAGCCTCTACCCAGTGGGTGAAATGGTCTACTATTACTAGCAGATACTTCCATCTCTGTACTGGGGGTAAGTCTGTAAAGTCTATTTGGATCCTCTGGAATGGCCTAATTGCGAGAGGCTGACCACCAGCTGGCATAGAACGCATGGCTTTCTTGTTAATTCGCTGGCAAGTGGGGCATCCCTCTATTTCTTGTTGGGCTAACATGTATATCCCCCTACATACATAGTCTCTCAGGATCGTGTCACACATAGCTTGCACCCCCCAGTGGGTCTGATGGTGTAATCGGTGCAGAATACTCCGGGCGATCTGTTTGTTTGTACTTGTCTCCCATTAGGAACCGTCCACTTCCCGTTAGTTTCTAGCCGGGCACCCAATTGATCCATTTTATCAATCTCCCCCTGGGTGAAGACGGGTTGTTTAGCGAGCCCTTCCCTTACCGGTATTAATGTGAATAATTGGACGGGTTTTTCGACCGCTGCCCGCTTGGCTTCCTCATCTGCCAGCCGGTTTCCCACCGCTTCCAGTGTCGACCCCTTCTGGTGACCGGGTACATGGACTACTGCGAGTTCTGGAGGCAACGCCAAGGCTTCCAACGTTAGGCTGATCATTTGTTCGTGAGCTAATTCTTTTCCCCGGGAAGTTATCAATCCTCGCTCTTTCCAGATTTTCCCGAAAGTATGAACGATTCCGTATGCATACTTTGAGTCAGTATATATAGTCCCCACTTTCCCCTCCAACAACTTCAGGGCCCTCTGGAGGGCATACAACTCACAGGATTGGGCTGACCACTTCCCGGGCAGTCGTCCGGACTCGATCGTCCGTTTCGTTGCGCCATCTACGACCGCATAGCCACTGTACCATACCCCACTGATGCACCGGGAGGACCTGACGATGTACAGTTCCTGTCCTTCACCCAGCGGGGCCTCTTGCAGGTCCTCTCGGCTTTTTGTCTGTAAGTCTACAAATTCCACACAATCATGCTCCTGTTCCCCATCTGCAGGACGTCCGTATAGAAACTGGGCAGGGTTGCAACTGAGATCGTTTGCAAAATTGAGATCGTCTCCGGTCATCAAAATCGTCTCATACTTCAGGATGCGAGAGTCTGTTAACCAGCGGTGAGCCTTTTGAGCCAGTATGGTACTAACCGAATGTGGGGAGTATACTGTGATCCTTCCTCCAAAGGTAAGTTTCCGGGCCTCTTCTACTAACATTGCCGTAGCTGCCACTGCCTGTATACAGGTCGGCCATCCACATGACACAGGGTCTAACATTTTTGACAAAAATGAAACCGGCTGACGTTTCCCTGCCCGCAGCTGAGTAAGCACACCCTGGGCAATTCCGCCGGCGCTATTGACATATAACTGGAACGGTTCCTTCAGGGTGTGTAAAGCCAATACCGGAGCTCGAATCAGTTTACTTTTAATAATATTAAATCGCTGCTCCTCCTCATCTGATCAGTCCAGCTTTTGTTCTTCTTGTCCCAGTTTGTCGTACAAAAACTTTACTAGAGTGGTGTAACTTTCAATCCATATCCAGCAATACCCTACTAGCCCCAGGAATTGTCTGACTTCCTTCCTCGTCCTGGGTATTGGCATACCCGTAATCCCCGATATTCGTTCTGGCGGGTGAGGGGAAATTTCTGCTCCCCTCCTGTTCCTCCCTCTCTCTCCCAGACCAACAGCGCAGCTTGTCGTATCATCTGTCGCTCCTGGCTAGAGAACAAAGTTCCCATGATGGAATACATCTCATCCCACGTGTAAGTATTTGGCCCCAGGAACTGATCTAATTGTTCAGCCAGGCCCATGGGGTCCTCCAGTAGACCCTTCATCTCCCTCTTGTAATTCCGTACTTCAGTACTCGTTAAAGGGACGTTCACATATCCCGTCCCTCCTTCCGCGCCTCCCATGGGCACTTCCCGGAGTGGATTCATTCTTGCAATCGGGACAGAGTTTTGTCTGTGACTCTTTTCAGCTTGAGATCTAGTCTGTACTCCTGAGGCTCCTGGTGGATCCTCCCCGTTTTCTTCCCCTTCCCCTGAAGCATCGCCACCCGAAGGATTATTTTGCGGGGCAGACGGGGTCACGTAGGGCGGCGGTAAGTGATCTAAAGGTTCCCATTCTTCCTGTCCTTTCGAGTCTTCATTGGTTACCTTCATTTTG
>NW_025185219.1:2004-2826 GCF_004010195.1 Chiloscyllium plagiosum | reverse complement strand
AGTCTCGACGACGCATCAGCAATCATGCTTTCCTGTCCTGTCAAATGCGCAATTTTAAAACTGATTGGCCATAACTACGAGTTCCATCTGAACCGATTGGGATAGTTATCCATAAATTTTCCCATAAATTTCATTGGCTGTGATTAACGGATATATTTGTCACGGATATATTACTGGAAACATTAACGTTGAAATTTTGTAACGTTAAAATCCAGCTCAAAGTATCTGTTTATACATTGCAATGTTTGTACTGATGAATGCGCAAATTTATGAAGAAATACACAAGGGGTCTTTCTATCTTCTCATCGTATTCCTGTTAGAACATACCACCAACACGAACATTATTTCACTTGATGGCCACCTTAATGACTTTGCATAATTAGGTGTGGTAACATTGGGGCATTAGTTACCAGAACTTACAGGCTGTCCAATGCTTTCCGACAGTCCGCTGCCAACTGAATCTCCTTGTCTTTCTTTAGTAGTTCAGTTACTGGAGCAGGGACATTACTAAACTTTGTTTGGAATTGCCAAACAATCCACTCAATTCCAACTATCGCAGCACTGCTCTTTTGTCGATGGCATGGGAAAATCCATTATTACCACCAGCCCTCTCTCTCTCTCTCTCTCTCTCTCTCTCTCTCTCTCTCCCTCTTTCTCTCTTCGGCACTGCCCTCACCATGTGCTTCCTTTGTCTGCTCTTCTCCCTTTTAAACTGCTGTTGTTTTGACTTTTTTCCCCAAAGTTCCAAACAATAGCATATAAAACAGTAATTGCTGCTCCTGGAATTCGAGGAAATCACCTCCAACACCTAAAATACCTAAA
>NW_025185219.1:0-1151 GCF_004010195.1 Chiloscyllium plagiosum | reverse complement strand
CACCACACAGACAGTCACCTGAAGCAGGAATCAAACGCAGATCAAAATTGCTGGGAGGCTTCAAGGCTCACCAGTGAACCAACGGGATTTATCGTTGAATTGCTAAACATCCTGAAACACATGTTTTCTCTTTCAACACTTGTGTTGTTGCACCGCGCTCGCTGCAGTGACATCTCTAGTACCCAAACTCAACCAGACTTCAGGCACATTGACACAAATGCACACAGTACTTTTTCAGAAAGCTAATTGGCTGATTTGGCAAATCACAAGACAAAAGAAAAGCTGCGCTCACCCGGGATTTGAATCCGTAACGTCTCACATATCTGTGAAGCCAAACATTACACTGAACTAGTGAGTTTCGTTGTATAATAGCTGTTGTGTTTGGGTCTGGATTTCACAGACTCAGAAGTCATCTGATACCGGGTTATTGTCCAACAGGTTTGTTTGAAATCCCAAAATTTTAGAGTACTGTTCTTATTGTGGGTAAAGGGAAACGATGTGCAATGACACAGAATTTAATGGTATGAGTGGTGTATCCGCTGGCTGAACAATAAACCTCAAAAGATGATGAAAAGTTTCTGATATTTTGAGTAACTTGTCAACAGCTGACGAGCTGGAATATCACACGAGGCATCTGTGGGAGAAGGGGGAATCATTTTGCTGACAGTCAATTTGCTCACAGAATCCATTTTGTCCCGAGCTAACAGGGGTCCGGTCCATAATGCCATTGATGGCTCAAAGTGTGGATGTTACATTACAGAATTGTAGGAAGTACGTGATCTGAACAACTCACGAATGGGATTCGCTCAGTCACAATGATATTAAACCTCCAGCGATCCAAAAGTTTATCTCACTCTCCATTGGAGTCCAATGGAGAGTGTATTGAACTGTATTGAATTGGAATCAACTATCAATCTTTTTTAACCCTATATAAAATGCATTTGCCCGTACCTGGGAGGAGAGATTATGACTGATCAGTGCAGAGCAGTCATTCTGTGCTGAGCGGTCATTGACCTCTTCCTCCGTGACTGTGAAATGAATAAACGTGTCAATTCCACAATGTCTGCACAGGAGTTATAATTGAAATTGGACAACTATCCGACATTGGAAGAATCACGTGTCGAGTGTATAGCCAAATTAACAAGTAATCC
>NW_025185218.1:0-2826 GCF_004010195.1 Chiloscyllium plagiosum | reverse complement strand
CTCACTCCATCACCGTCACCCTGACCCACTCACACTCACTCCATCACTGTCACCGTGAATCTCTCACACTCACTTCATCACCATCACACTGACCCCCTCACACTCACTCAATCACTGTCACCCTGACCTCCTCACAATCACTTCCTCATCGTCACCCTTAACCCCTCACACTCAGTCCATCACTGTCATTCTTAACCCCTCACACTCCCTACATCCACATTACACTTAACCCCTCACACTCACTCCATCAATGTCACCCTGACCCCCTCACTCTCACTCCACCACAGTCACAATTAACTCCTCACACTCACTCCATCATCATTACCCTTAACCCCTCACACTCCACCACCGTCACTCTTAACCCTTCATACTCACTCCATCCATGTCACACTGACCCCCTCACACTCACTCCATCACCGTCACCCTGACACCTTCACAGTCACTCCAACACCGTCACACTGATCACCTCATACTCATTCCATCACTGTCACCCTGACACCTTCACAGTCACTCCATCACCGTCACACTGATCACCTCATACTCATTCCATCACTGTCAAACTGACTCCTTCACACACATTCCAGCACCGGCACATTGATCCACTCACATTCACTCGACCTCTGTCACCCTGACTCTCTCACACTCACTTCATCACATCACCCTGACCCCCTCACACTCACTCAATCACTGCAACCCATTCCCCCTCATACTCCATGATTGTCACCATTAACCCCTCACACTCATTCCATCACCGTCACTCTGCCACTCTCACACTCACTCTTTCACCGTCACACTGACCCCCTCATACACACTGCATCCACGTCACCCTGACAAACTCAAATTCACACCATCACCGTCACCCTGACCACTTCATACTCACTCCATCACTGACACACTGACCAACTCACACTCACTCCATCACCAGCACGCTGACCCTCTCACACTCACTCCATCACTGTCACCGTGACTCTCTCACACTCACTCCATCACCATCACACTGACCCCCTCACACTCAAACAATCACTGTCACCCTGACCTCCTCACACTGACTCCATCATCGTCACCCTTAACCCCTCACTTTCACTCCATCTACGTCACACTTAACCCCTCACACTCACTACATCAATGTCACCCTGACCCCCTCACACTCACTCCATCACCGTCACACTTTGCCCCTCACACTCACTCATCATCATCATTACCCCTCACACGTCACTCATCATCATCACCTTAACCCCTCACACTCATTCCATCACCGTCACTCTTAACCCTTCACACTCACTCCATCCACGTCACACTTAACCCCTCACACTCACTCCATCAATGTCACACTGACCCCCTCAAACTCTCTCCATCACCATCACCCTGACACCTTCACGCTCACTCCATCACCGTCACACTGACCCTCTCACACTCATTCCATCACTGTCAACCGACTACTTCGCGCACACTCCATCACCAGCACACTGACCCTCTCACACTCACTCGAGCTCAGTCACCCTGAACCCCTCACGCTCACTCCATCAATGTCACCCTGACCCCCTCACACCCACTCCATCACCGGCACACTTGGCCTCTCACACTCACACCATCACCGTCAACCTTAAGCACTCACACTCACTCCAGAACCGTCACCCTGACCCCCTCACACTCATTACATTACCGTCACCCTGACCCCCTCACAATCACTTCATCACCATCACCCTGTCCAAATCACACTCACTTAATCACTTTCTTCCTGGCCCCCTCACACTCACTCCATGATCATCACACTTAACCCCTCACACTGACTCCATCCCCGTCACACTTAACCCCTCACACTCACTTCATCAATGTCACCCAGACCCCCTCACACTCACTCCATTACAGTCACCCTTTACTCCTCACAGTCACTCCATCGCTGTCACCCCGACCGCCTCACGCTCACTCCATCACTGTCAACCTGACCATCTCACACTCACACCATCACCGTTACCCTTAACCCCTAACGCTGACTCCAACGCCATCACCCTAAACCCCTAACACTCACTCCATCATCGTCACCCTTAATCCCACACTCACTCCATCACTGTCACCCTGACTCTCTCACACTCACACCATCACCGTCACCCTTAACCCCTCACACTTGCTCCCTCGCCGTCACCCTTAACCCCTCACACTCTCTCAATCCCCGTTACCCTGACCCCCTCACACTCACTCCTTCACCTTCACGCTGACTCCCTCACACTCACTCCATCACTGTCACCCTGACGCACTCACACTCACTCCATCACCGTCACCCTGACCCCCTCACACTAACTCCAACAGTGTCAGCCTGACCAGTTCACACTCACTCCATCCCCGAAAAACTGACCGCCTCACACTCACTGCAACACCGTCACTCTGCCTCCCTGACACTCACTCCATCACCGTCACACTGATCCTCTCAAACTCACTCCATCGCCGTCACCCTGACCCCCTCACAATCATTCCATCACCGTTCCCCTGACCGCCTCACACTCACTCCATCACCGTCACGCTGACCCCCTCACACTCACTCTTTCACCGTCACACTGACCCCCTCACACTCACTGCATCCACGTCACCCTGGCAAACTCAAATTCACACCATCCCCGTCACCGTGACCACTTCATACTCACTCCATCACCATCACCCTGACACCTTCATGCTCACTAAATCACCGTCACACTGACCCTCTCACACTCATTCCATCACTGTCAACCTGACTCCTTCACACACACTCCATCACTGGCATACTGATCCTCTCACACTCATTCGAGCTCAGTCACCCTAAACCCCTCATGCTCACTCCATCACTGTCACCCT
>NW_025185217.1:0-2826 GCF_004010195.1 Chiloscyllium plagiosum | reverse complement strand
TCTGTTTACGATACAATTATATTGAAGTGACATAGATTAAAATCTAATTGGGTGAGTTAAAAAGTTTGCAGATGATATAACGTTCAGTGCAGTTGGGGACAATGTAGAGGGTTGTCAAATAAATCAGCAGGAAAAAAGATGAATTGCAGCTATGGGCAGAGTAATTAAAGGTAAAGTTTAATCCATACAAGTGTGAGGTGTTTCGCTTTGGAAGCTCAAATGTTAAGGAAAGGTAGATAGTTAATAGCAGGAGACTAACAGCTTTATTATTCAAAGGGATCTTGGTGTTCAAGACCATGGCTCCCTGAAAGGGACCGTGCAAGTAATTAGGTGGTTAGGAAGGCAAATGGCATGCTTGCCTTTATTGGTCAGGGAACTGGCTACAAGAGTCAGGAAGTCATGTTGTAACTTTATAAGATTTTGGTTAAGGCATACATAAAGTATTGTATTCACTTTTGTTCACCATGTTCCAGGAAGGGTATGGAGGCTTTGGAGAGCGTACAGAGGGCGTTTACCAGGATGCTGCCTGGATTTGGAGAGGCGAGAAAAACTCAGATTGCTTTTTTGTGGATTGGCGGAGACTGGGGAAAGACTTGATGGAAGTCTGTACAATCATTAGATACGTAGATAGGGTTGACGGTCAGAAAGTTTTTCCCAGAGTTGAAGCATCAAAAACTATGTGACATGCGTTTAAGGTTAAGGGGGAAAGTTCAAGGGGCATGTAAGGGGCAATTTGTTGTGTACACAGGGAGTGGTAGGTGTCTGGAATGCACTTCCAGGGTTGGTGGTGGAAGCAGATACATTAAGGCTCTTTAATGTTCATTTTGATAATTTGGAAGGATATGGACCAAGGGTAGGCAGAAGGGATGAGTTTCTTTTGCATTACGTTCAACACAACGTTATGGGCCAAATGGCCAATTCCTTTGCTGCACAGGCCTTTGAGAGAAAACTAATGTCTAACTCATATGACATTGCTGCAAGTATATTCAGTGTCCTGACCACAACCATATTGACATTACCACTACTATCTGGTGCCTATAAAAGAATTCTTGCTAACACTTGCTGCTGCTTGCTTATTTTCACCGCCACCCAAATAGACTCCAAATTGTGATCTTCAGATCCACATGACTGTCTCATTAACGCATTAAACTCATCCTTTCTTCACAATTTGGTGGCTTTTTGCCTGTCCTGCCTTGGTCCCAACAATCCTTCAATATTCCCTTGCCAGCAACGGGCATTCTGCAGCTCCATCTCTGGAATGACGGTCCAATCATATCTGTTCACTGTCATTCCATCTGCCTTATGGCGAATGCAGAGAGTCATTTCTCAGTATGGGGTTGAACGGAATGATTAGAGGTTACAGAGATAGGGAGGCTTACAGGGGCTCGAGGATTCAAGAGCTAAACAGAATTACATCTGGTCAGTGGGACAAACGGGTTTGGGGATTGGAGGAATTTACAGAGATAGAGGGAGCTGGATTAGATTCTGGAGACAGGAATAGGGATGGATGTAGGGAGAGGCAGGCAGTCTGAGAGGCACAGACAGGGGGTGTTTCAGGGAGGAGAGTATTGTATATACTAACAGAGATATGGAACGTTATAGTGATGGAAGACATTTACTGTTATAAGAAGGCTTCTAGGTTCTGAAGTCTATAGGAAGGCAATGAAGAAAGCCAGGTTACTGGGATAGATTGAATTCCATTTGCCACCTTTCTGCCCAGCTCTGCAGCTTCTCTATATCCTGCTGTCACCTGCCACATCCTTCCTCACTGTCAACAACTCCTCCGACTTTTGTGTCATCCGCAAACTTGCTCACCCAACCTTCTAACCCCTCTTCCAGGTCATTTATAAAAATGACAAACAGCAATGGTCCCAAAACAGATCCTTGCGGAACACCGCTAGTGACGGCACTCCATGTAGAAACTTTGCCATCAACTACTACCCTCTGTCTTCTTCCATCCAGCCAATTCCTAATCCAAACCTCCAACTCACCCTCAATGCCATATCTCCGTATTTTCTGCAGTAGCCTACCATGGGGAACCTTATCAAACGCCTTACTAAAATCCATATATACCACATCTACCGCTTTCCCCTCATCAACCTCCTTCGTCACCTTTTCAAAGAATTAAGATGTGTTGAAAATGTTTGCAGTTACTGATGTTCTGACCCAAAATTACCCTTGTTAAACTGAAGATTCAACCAGAAACCTGTTAGAAACCTTGAAAATATTCAGTAAGGTGAGATGCACATCATAATTTAATCCATTATTTCTTACCGCCTATACTACAATAACAAAATCTTTCAGGTCTACACCAAAAAGCATTGATTTTCCAGCCAATGCTCATTATAAATATCTGAATGCTACCCATTTCAGCAATCAAAGTAATCACAGCCTCATCAATTAATACATGTCTAAGAGATTTCACTAATAATTACTGTTTATGTCGACACGTTGCTCGTTTAAACATTAATGAGATTTCTCATTCATATTCAGTTCACTGACAGCATATTAATAATTTAGTTATTGTTAATATCTAATACTTGATCAATCCAGTAAGGGATATAACAGTAGAATTATGGCTCAGTACATTAACTGATGGAAAGATATTGTTGTGTTCACTTGCCCAATTATTGTGAATATCGATGTGTATTTTGATTCGATTTGATTTGATTATATTTTTCTTCAACGTGAAGATTTATTGTATTTCTGATCACAGTAATAGTTACATATTTTAAAGCTAAAAAAATTCAAATTTGTGACTTTCTTGTCAACAAGAAAAACTAATTTACATGTGCACGTTCTTTTCTTTATCAGAGTAAATTTTGA
>NW_025185216.1:0-2826 GCF_004010195.1 Chiloscyllium plagiosum | reverse complement strand
AGAGCTTGTGACAATATTAAGAGAGCTTTCACATAGGCTGCAAGGAACTTCGGGAAAGGAGTAAGTCATTCAAAACACTGACCTTCCCATTGTAGTTAATGGCCGAACATGATGGTCCATTTGAACCATCGAGTCCACAAAGACCCTCTAACAAGCATCCCAGGTAGGTCACCGCCTACCCTATCCCTCTGCATATATCATGGTCAATCCACCTAAGCTGTACATGGACGAGGATAATGTGCCAATTCCACGCAGATAGTTATCCTAGGATGGAATCAGAAATTGTCCGTGGTAAAATAAGGCACCAGTGCTAACTGCTGAGTGACTGATTCGCACTAAGCCCTTGCTCACTCGAAGTCACACATCCATGTCAATGGAACAAAACATTAAATGCAGCATTCGTTTATGACTGAGTATACCTTACAGTAAATCTATCTTTATTGTTAGCACATAAATGATTTTTCTTTAATGTCAATATTATAACATCTCGGTCGCTGTTCACATTGCTTTTTTACTCTTTCTCAGTTCTTAGCAAAACAAATGCGATATTTTTGACAAGTGACGCTAATTGTACCGTTGTTAGTGTCTTCTTTATAAACCATATTCAGTTGCTGTTCAACCTGTCAAAAGCTCTGCTGGTAGTCGGGTCGCCAATTTACTGGCTCTTCCTGCATTTGTGGTTGAACTCAAGCAAAGAAGAATACTTTAGTTCCAGCATTTTTTGCATGACCAAAACCCAAGATGCCGTCCCACTTAGCTAACACTGAAGTGTAAATACTGTGCATTCTGAAAGTTAATTGTCCCTCCAGACACTCTGACTCGGAATAAAAGAGGAACAAATTGAACGTTGCAAGCTGCTCAGGTCCGCAGTTTCAGCGGTTTCTGAAAGTACGATGCATGAGCCTGCTGTTGGTCCCTTGTCTGCCGTTTGCTATCCCATTCTCGCTGTTGTCGGCACTGCTGGTGAGTAATAAACGGCAAAGAGTTTTTGTTTTCGGAGATAACCTGAACATGTCTCTCTTCCTTTTCAATTAATAACAGACCTGGGGTTAGTAGACAGTTTCAGTACGCTGGACAATGAAATTTTCGTCGTGCAGCGTAAAATCCCTTCTTGTCCTCTATTGATCGTTCAGGAAAGCGATTATTCTTTTTTTTCCAACTTCATAGAACAGCCCAGTGAATGTTTTTCATCTTGACTAACCTATGAAACATCCGAGAAAGATTTACAGTTCAAGGGAAGTTAGAGATGGACAAGAAATGCTAAACTTATCAGTGATGCTGAAGTTCCATGATCGTTTCTTATTTGTTGTTTTTTACTGTTTTCTGGTGAATTGTGGTGAATCCCATATTTTTGCATGATAGAGCATTAGTAGATAATATATGTTTTTACGTTCCTAGAAGTATGATCAAATAGATTGCTGGTCTATAAAACATTATGTATAATATCACACAAACACTGGTAATTCATATCATTGTACATAATGCTTAATTCTCACACAACAGATTTCCATTTTGTCTCTCTCTCATCCCATTTGGAAAGGTTTAACAAACCCAGTGTTTCTGTCTTACAGGTGTCCTCCAAAACTTCGTAGAATCATAGAATACTTACAGAATGGAAACAGGCCATTCGACTCAACAATTCAACACCAGAATTAAATGATTCTATTTTTCATGCTGTAACGTGATTAAAAGGGAAGTTTGATAGCAGGATGGATTTTTCGCATTACTTGAAAACACTTTTCATGTTGTATCTATTCAAATCGGATGCATAATTTTTCATGAAGTCTTTGAAAAATGTCTAATTGGATCCGTTATGTAGTTTGCTATGTTTGAAGCACAGATTGTTTATTCTCTCGAGGTCATGTTCCAAAGTTGATTCTGCCTTTCTTGCTACGTTATCTGTCTCTTGGTACTGTGCCGATACTATCTTGTTTTGAGTTTGTTTTTTTTGGCTGGCCACGAAAACGTCCCTGCAACGATGTTTATCAAGACCAATCTCTGCATCCATGTCTAACTACCTACAGAAATCTGATGAAAATCTCCAATATCTATTAAATTTAAACACTTAACTTTGTACCAATATAAGTTCAACTTACTATGCAATAACAATTATTTTAAAAAGCTTCATCTCGCGTGGGCCAACCATTTTCTTTCTAATTCATATATCATCAGAAGTTTCATGTTAAATGGCGTTTATCTGAGATGGTTTATCAAAATCTCACGGTTGACATTATGCTCCTATTTGCTAGTCTATGTTATGCAGGATTGTTCAGTTTGGCTGACATTGGCCTTCACCATCGACCGTTTTGTCGCTATCTGCTGTCAGACTCTGAAGCTCAGATACTGCACTAAGAAATCTGCATCCATGGTCAGAGGAATACTCTGTAATTTGAGCTGCATTAAAAACATTCCTTTCTATTTCATCTACCAACCATTGTATGTGGTGGATGGGGTTCCCTTGTTCTGCAACATCAAATCAACTTTCTCCACCTTACCCATCTGGCAATCCTACGACTGGCTGGACCACGTCTTAACCCCATTTCTTCCATTCGTCCTTATTTTGCTGCTCAAAGCCCTGACCCTAAGATACATTCTCATGGCTATCTGAGCCCGTAATTGACTCTTGAGCATGGTGAATGGCTCTGACCCAGAGATGGTCAAACGTAGAAAGTCTATTGTTCTTCTCTTCACAATCTCTCTCAGCTTCCTCTGCCTGGGGTTCATGA
Source organism: Chiloscyllium plagiosum (assembly GCF_004010195.1). Lineage (NCBI taxonomy): Eukaryota > Metazoa > Chordata > Chondrichthyes > Orectolobiformes > Hemiscylliidae > Chiloscyllium > Chiloscyllium plagiosum. The sequence goes on along the minus strand of NW_025185216.1, from coordinate 100 downwards.
ATGTTGGATGTTTCCTCTATGTCAGAGTGACAGGCCAGGGTTACTTCACTGGTCTGGAGGACAATGACTTGCAGTCTAACTTTCAAGAGGCGACCAACAT
>NW_025185215.1:2311-2826 GCF_004010195.1 Chiloscyllium plagiosum | reverse complement strand
TTGACTCATGTTAAAGGATGCAATCCAAGTGTCGATATTTCAGCATTCTGAAACCTGGGAACATATCCTTCCATGACACTGTCTCTCAGGCTCAGCCTCTCTGTCTATACCCCAAAACCCTCCCATGTGGTGATATTTAAACTGATTCCACGCCATCTCTCTCTGGCAGTGATGTTCACACCCACAGCCACACACCACACCCACACCCCCCCTCCCCCCCGCCTTTGTCATGGCACATTGGAGATATGGAGCTGTAAATGGGTGGGAGGTGTACATCCTGTCATTTCCAGCATTGGCTGCAAGTTTCCCCACGATGGTCAGTGATCTAACACAATGTTACTGAGCAATGCCCTGTGGTGGGGTACACAGCACTATATGCTGGGAGGGTAATTGCTTCTGGTTTACAGGTCAATGCACTGGGGTGGGGTACACAGTCCTACATGCTGGGAGTGTAAATGCCCCTGGGTTACAGATCAATGCACTGGGGTGGTGTACACAGTCCTACATGCTGGGAG
>NW_025185215.1:0-1247 GCF_004010195.1 Chiloscyllium plagiosum | reverse complement strand
ACATTCTATAACTGGCATTCCCCGGAACGTTCTGTCCCCGACACTCTATAACTGACACTCCCCGGAATGTTCTGTCCCTGACATTGTTTGTGAACGGCTGGACGTCAGTGAATTGAACAAACGATAAGATCCCGAGGGAAGAGATCCCATTCCAGGGAGAAGGAGACACTGTTCCGAAGGCCCCTCAGGCAGTTAAAGGGGTGAATACGTTTTCCCTGCATTTACATTTCTTCACGACACAGGATCGACCACAATTTAGACCAAAATGCAGAAATTCCCAAACTCCGTTTGTCTTCAGGAAACTGGGAGAGAATCCTTCAGGACAGCAACGTTTCCACCCTCTGTGTTTGGAACTGGGAAGGAGTGACCTGTGTCTGCTATTGAGTGATCGAGTGCGTGGGAATGTTCTAGAAACCATCTGTCCTTATGGATGTGTCTCTGTGTGTTTGGGAAGGAAGGGTTTCTTGTAGTTTATGTCACATTTTTGTCAGTAATTCAGACCTTCCCATTTGTTATTCCAGCTCCAATTATTTTAATAAATCCCTGAATGCAGGGACACATTTGAAAATCTCACTGGGTCCCCAATCAAACGGGTCCTTCTGCCTCCAGGCTGATGGATAATGTATTTGTTTTCCTTCCTCACAGTTAACGTACTGACCATCTATGTCCTGCTTTATAAAGATTGTGGATTGTCTCCATGTGTCAGACGTTACCTGAGGGCCATGGCAGCGGCAGATCTCCTGGTCATTATCTTCGACCTGATACTGAGACACATTCCCATTGTTTATGAGGAACAGTTTCATTTCCTGTGGTACTCCATCCCCGTGTGTAATATCCACGCCGTCCTGGTTTATGCAGCCACTGACTGCTCTGTCTGGTTCACCGTCACTTTCACCTTTGATCGGTTTGTGGCCATTTGTTGCCAGAAGCTGAAAAGTAAATATTGCAGTGAGAAAACGGCAGCTGTGGTTCTGGGAGCAGTGACTGTGCTGAGCTGTTTAAAGAACATTTCCTGGTATTTTATTCTCTCTGCTCGGTATTGGGGACAGAACGACCCCTGGTTTTGTGAGGCGACATTGGCTGTTCGATTCTCCATTGTCTGGGTTACAATTGAGTCCCTCCACCACATTCTAACCACGTGTGTCCCATTTCTCCTGATTCTGCTGCTCAATATTCTCACCGTCAGAAACATTTTAGTGACCAGCAGAGCCCGCAGGAGACTCCGCGCTCATACCAATGGGGACGCT
>NW_025185214.1:1525-2826 GCF_004010195.1 Chiloscyllium plagiosum | reverse complement strand
GCATGCATGAGAGAGTGTGTGTGTGCATGAGAGTGCGTGTGTCTGTTTGCGTGTGTGCATGCTTGAAGCGTGAGTGTGATGGAGGAGAAGCCTGTGAGAGGGTGTGAGTGTCTCAGAGGGAGCATGTGTATGAGAGAGGTATGGATAAAAGCGAGGGGTTGCATTTTGCTAAAACAAGGAAGGGCAGGATTTGTATAGTTAATGATAGGGCCCTGGGTTGTGTTGTAGAACAGAGACATGGTGGGTTTCAGGTACATTGTTCTATGAAAGTTGCATCATTGGTAGACAGGGTGGTTAAGAGGTGTTCATTACACTTGCCTTCATTGTTCACAGCGTTGTGTATAGGAGTTGGGACATCATGTTGGTAAGACCACTTTCAGAGTACTGAGTACAGTTCTGATCGCCCTGTTATTGCATGTCGGAGAAATTTGCCCAATAAGTTAGAGATCACAAAGCACAGTTCAAAGTGAAATTGACAAACACTTTATTACAAGCAATGTCACTGGAAGAGAAACTGACTAGGCTGACACAGAATTGACAGTCTGTACAGGTAGATCAGAATTTCTCTTCTAAGAGCTGAGGATGAGACCAGTTTTTATAATAATGCTGTACAAAAAGGCTGATTAAGAAATGAGGAATATACAATGTATCTGGAAATGGAGTAATCTAGTTACAAGGATGCTAATTGGAAACAGTTATCGGATGAATGCCCTGTTCCTTCACACAGTGTAACATCCTGACTATCGATGGTTCCATTCCTCTTCACAGGTAGGTGTTAACTTCTCCTCTGAAGTGGTGAGGTGCTTCCATTTCTTGTTCCGGAAGCAAGTCCTTGCTGGTGCCTCTCTGTCTGACCTGCTCTTTATGTGGCTTTGGTATTGTTGGGTTGCGAAACTGCCCTTGGGGCTTTGAGATACCTGGTTCTCTGTCATTGTTAGTGAGGTTGAAGTGTATTCCTTTCTCGGTGTGTGCTGTCTGGTTTGGCTTGCGAGCCTGCATGGGCATTCTGGGTGTTTTAGGTACAGTTTGGCCAATTTTGCTTTTGTGGGCCTATTGTGGGTTGGCAGAGTGGCAGATCTTTTTCCACAATTTCCCCCCCTTTTTGTTTTGCTTAGGGGAGGGACGAGAAGGGCAATGTAGCCGGAGCCAGGGGGATTGTCGGGTGGGGGTCACGGTATCAGACAGATAGCTCTCTGTGTCCGAGTCTGGTCCAGGAGAGGCTATTTTAGGGGCAGGGATGTTCTCCCAGTGGATCTGTGCTAGCTGAGTGGTGAGGGGGACAGAGGGTAACAGAATTGTAC
>NW_025185214.1:0-1333 GCF_004010195.1 Chiloscyllium plagiosum | reverse complement strand
ACAGCAGCCAGGGGTAGGCTTTGTGGCCACAGATAAAATAGGTGCCGTTGTCGGTCTGGAGATGGAGTGTCTGGGTCCCTGTCCAGCTGGTGAGGAAGGTGGTATTCTGGGTGATCCTGTTGAGGACTTGTCGGTTTAAAATGCTGCCTTCTGCAGCGGATCGGCGTGCTGCGGGAGTTAGGAGCAGGGAGTCAGTGCACCAGCTCCAGCCAGCCTCCCATCCAGATGGCTGTGTGTGTTTCAAACAGATGGATCCTGCAGGTGGCCCGTGTGTGTTAGTGTCAGCAATGGTCAGGGCTGGGGGTTCATGGGAGAGGTTGTAGGTCGGGTAAAAGCACCCTTTATATTTTTCCAGGCGGTAACCCGCAGACCTCCAGCGGGCTGGACTGTTGCCCCCATATTTGGTCATTGCTGGTGGTATTTTGAGTGTGGTAACTTCAGGGGACCTGTCTGGTTCCAGGCACCATTCCACCATGTCAGAGATATTTAAGGGGATTGAGGCTAAGGAAATGCCCCCCTTGAGAGTGGACAGGGACCTAATGCAGACCCAGCAGCGGGTCGGATTAAATCGCTGGGCATACCCATGGGCCATTCTGAGGAAGGTGTTGGCCTGCAAATCAGTGGGTTATGAAATGTGCTGCCCCTGTTTACCAGCAAGCCACAGTGTGATGGTCAGACTGATCAGATGGTGATGGCTGCCGCGAGCAGCTGGATTCATCCTCGGGGGTGGTCGGAGTGGTGCTTCCTCTGTGTGCTCCCTGTTCAGAGGTTGTGGAGCCCTCTTGCAGGGGTGGTATGTGTCCATTCGGGCCATCCTTCCAGTTTCACAGCAGTCCGGGTTGTCATCAGGATCAGGTACGGACCTTTCCACCGAAGAGAGAGCGAATCTTTTTCTAGTGATTTTATCATGACATAGTCCCCAGGTCAGAACAGATGAATGGGCAATGATTGGGGTGTGGGCAATGCAGCCCTGATCTGGTTGTGTGAGCACTAATGCTCCTGCTAAGGGCCTGGACATACCCTAGTGGGGCCTCTTGTGTCAGAAGCAGGGCTGTGTGAGTGTCAGGGGTCTGATGGCAGTGGGCATAGCATGCCCCATACGTACTTGAAAAGGGGTGAGCACAGCTGTTCAGTTTGGGTGCGCATGTGTAGCATGGAGGGCAAGTGGCAAGGCGTCTGACCAGGTCAGTCCTGTTTTCTGGGTGGTTTTAGTCAGTGTGGTCTTCAGGATGCCATTCATCTGCTCAACCATGCCTGACGACGGGTTGGTTGGGAATGGGGTGTCGCCGTGGTATCCCTTGTGCCTTGCTAATGTTGGTCACGAGCTAAGCCG
>NW_025185213.1:0-2826 GCF_004010195.1 Chiloscyllium plagiosum | reverse complement strand
TAAAGATAAAACAAGGAAAAAGAAGCAGTATTTCTTCTGGGAAGACAGACCACTTGCCTTTCAATCATCAACAAATTTACAGCCAGTGATTGGAAGTGTTCATCCTCTGGAACAGCTCGACAGAATATTAGGACATTGGCGGGGTCAATGAGATCCGAAATGGACAACATACTCATGGAGCTGTCCACTCAAGTCCCCCCTTCACAGTAATATTCCCCTGTCCATGAGAATAGACATTCAGTATTCCCTGCACACCCAGTTGAACACCTTGAGCTGGGGTTAAACTAAACATCCCATTGAGAATAGAACTGATCAGATCCCTGTCCCTGTATTCTCAGATGGGACACAATATTTACCCAATACCCTCATCTCTCATGGAGCTGCTCCATCTCAACACTTGGTGCAGCATCAATTCTGCAATGCTCATGCTTTATATTGACACTGTGGGGGTGTCCCCATATCCCCTAAATTCCTCATTGCCAGCACTACCTGGTGGGGCCCATGGGGAGAGAGGCTTATCGGGGTGGGAGTAACAAACAGCCCGTTCTCTGCTCCCAGTGACTGGGGAGACCATCCGGCAGACTTGGGTACCTCTTTTTCTTCAAAGCAAACGGAAGGAGCTTCTCGGTGAGATTAATGTTTTTCCAATGGAACATTTACCCCCTTTTTCCAGCACACAGCCCCAAGGGCCCACCTCCTTTCCAGGGCGGTGCCATGCAATGCCTAATAGGTCCACCTCTTCCATCCCAACAGCGATGAAGATTTACCTTTCACAGCCGCCATTCCCATCCCATCCTGACTGAAGCTGGGGCCTGCCCCAGGCCTCACATTATGTCTCCCTCACATTGTTCCCTCCAGTACCGACATCAATGCACTCGGATTCTGACTGAGGAGGAGACATCTGGATTCCAGGTATCCCCTATCTGCTCCCGTCTATTTTAACTCTCCTCAGAAACCAGACGGGGTTATTCTCCATCACTGTCTTTATGGATGAGTTACAAATGATAAACACTTTCTTTACTTATTCTTCCCTAACTGTGTTTGTGCTGCTAAACACACTTTACGTGACAATTTCTAGTCAGCTCCCCAGTGTAACCTCCCCTCTCAAACCTCACCAATTTACCCCATTCCATCACCCTCTTCAGTTACCCAATGTATCCCCCCTCCCCACCCAGCCTCAGGGTTTCAATGGGATCGGTGTATCAATCACTGACCCCGCATTATTATTCTCTTCCTGATTCTGTCTGGACAAGGTTCCCAGTCGGGAATCCCAGGATCATCACCGTCTTCGTGGTTCCATAAAAATTCGCAAACCCCCTACTCTGGGAGCAGGATTGGTTCCAGGAGCATGTTATGGACCAGGCCAGACCCCCCTCAAAGCAGTTTAAGAAGGTATCCCAGACCCTAACCTTTCTGGTTGTTTTAAGCAGGTGTGACATGGATATTCCAGGAGTGATGCAGCTGGCCCAACCACCTAGTGTAAACAAAACAGAACTCATTTGCAAGATCAAAACGAGAACAAAATATGAAATAACATAACTATTAAAAAACACTTGACTTTATCACAATTCAATGATGCTGTTCCAAATACCTGCAACAGACCCCATAAACACCCCCTTGGCAAAAATCTAAACTCAAACACAGGATCTCACAGGAGGGATGTCAGAGAGAGAGAGAGAATCAGCGTGGAGCTGCTTCCTTGACCAGCAGCCTCAAAAAGCTGCCATCTTGCTAAAACCAAACCAAACCAGAGCGAAGATGAGCTGGGAGAACTGGGCACTTCCCTTTCACTGTACACATTTTTTTTCCAAAAAATAATACCTTGAACGCCTTTTGTCTGAGGCATTATTTGTTGGCTATAAGCAAGTTGGCCCTAAAATCCATCCCAATTGGACACATCGGAATCTGCATTTGTGACTCCTCTAAGAAAAAGGACAAGCTAATCTTGTTAAATGAGTAGCAACATTCCAGGAGCATTATTCCCATCTCCAAGTGTATGAGGATCCATGTGGGTCTCCTGTCCCTGTTCCCCTTTCTTGGGGCTGCTGTTGCAGCTCTCTGTCCTGGGGATGGCTTTGTCCATGATAGACTCTGCGTCCCTGTTGAGTGGGTTAAACATTCCCATTCCAGTGTCATTTTCCACCATCTCCCGATCTCCCACAGCCATTTCTAAATAAAATGTGTTTTGCTTAAAGCCTCACACTGGACCAATCAAATTACATCTGGAACGCAGCGCCTTACACTTCCCTTTAAATAAAATAAAGAATTTGGGTCTCGGCTATCTCCTTGACCTATTTTGAGGGGATTTGGTCTGATCCATAGCAATAAAAGAAACACAGTGTCTGTCACAATTAAGCTGTAAATTTATCTTTGGTCATTGCCCTCATCTATGAATTGGTCAGAGTGGGCACCAGTATCCACACTGGCATTCTCATCTGGTGCCCAGTGACCACTTTGTGAGGAGAACAGCTGGTATCCCTGGATTCTTGTCTCTCGGAGCCCAATGAATATCAGTGGGAGGGTCTGATCCCACTTCAGCTCCCGAGGGAGGAGATCTCTGATCTTGCTGCCCCCATTTTCTGTCAACAACAAAAGCTAATACGATTAACCAGCCCCTTTCAGTTCTGAAGAAAAGTCTTTCTGGACTCGAACCATTAACTCTGCTTCTGTCTCCAGAGATGCTGCCCGTCCTGCTGCATTCAATTTGTTGCAATCTCCAGCATTTTCAGGGAACCACCAACGGTCCACAAGATCTTCCCCCGTTTCAGTGAGGAATCCTGTTTCCTGTCTGACTCCATTTGAAGAATAATCTGTGCAATATTGATT
>NW_025185212.1:1510-2826 GCF_004010195.1 Chiloscyllium plagiosum | reverse complement strand
ACTCACTGAGAATAGAACCTACCTCGGCATCTATCAGCCTCAATTTACAGCTGTGTGCCCTTGTGCCAACCATCACCATTTGAAAAAAATGTCCTTCGCTGTCCACCTTAAAAAAACCTCTGATCATCTTGCATGTCTCTATTAAATCATCTCTCAAACTTCTTATCTCTGATTTAAACAGCCTCAAGTCCCTCAGTCTTTCCTCGTTAGACGTTCCCTCCACACAAGACAAAATCGCAATAAATTTCCTCTGCACCCTTGCCAATGCTTGCACATCCGTCTTATGATATGGCGACCAGAACTGTGCGCAACTCCACAAGTGCGGCCACCGCAGAGAATTTCTGGAGTGCAACATGACCTCATGGCTCTGAAACCCAATCCCTCTCCCAATAAATCTAACACACCGTGCTCCTTCCAAACAAACCTGTCAACACGGGTGGTAACTTTCAGAGTTTTATGCACAGTAGCACGGAGATCTCTCTGCTCATCTAAACTTCCAAGAATATTACTTTTAGCCCAGAACTCTTTCTTCTTGTTGCTCCTTCCAAAGTGAATGACCCGTGTCTGCGTGGGTTTCCTCCGGTTGCTCCAGTTTCCTCACACAGTCCAAAGATGCACAGGTTTGGGTGGATTTGCAATGTTCAATAGTCGTAAGTGTCCAGGTGAGTGTAGTTTAGGTTGGTTAGCCATGAGAAATGCTGGGTTACAGGAATAGCGTAGAGGGTAGTATTGGTGGGATGCATGATGTGCCAAATAGCCTGTTTCTGCACTGTAAGAATTTTATGATCCTATCCTCCATCCCATCTTTCTCTCTGGATGAAGTGAACTGTCACCTGATCAAATATCCCCTTCAATGGGTCAACGTTTGTTTTCTATTTGACAAGGAACTGCAGACGTTGCGGATCTGAGACACAGCACAGAAGTTGCTGGGAAACTCAGCAGTTCCGGCAGCATTTGTGGGGAGTGAACCTTTTGCATCCAGTGATTGTTCTTAAGAGCTGAAGGCTTCTGATTCTGCAGCTATCAGACCTAGTGAGTTTTACTACCAATTTCTTGTTTTGCTTTCAGCCCAAATGATCACGGCCTTGTTATTTGATACAGCGCTGAACAGGGTAATGTGAATGGTGCAGCGTATGTACAATGTCAGCTGGAAAGTTACATTGGAAAATTAGGTCAGTTCTCCTTGGAGAATAGAAGTCTTAAACCAGGTCTACACTTGCCACCGCAAGACTTGAAAGACATTCACCTTCAACAACGACCTCACCTCGTTCCACCACCCCAAAGGATCTTTACATATCCAGTCGAGATTTTCATGC
>NW_025185212.1:0-1158 GCF_004010195.1 Chiloscyllium plagiosum | reverse complement strand
CGCAGGCCCTCTTTTTTCTCTGATCCCCTCATTCTTACCTTCTTCAATTCATTGTCTCAACTCTGCTCAACTTGGCCTTTCCCCTCCTGCTTCAAAGGTTCAGCACTAAACTTGTCTCTGGGGAGACTGATTCGAGTCTGTACATCACAGCGTGGATTCAAGACAGAGACAACGAGAGACAAAACAATCTGTGTGAGGAAAAAATAAACATGGGCTTGATTCCATTCCCATTTTCCTGTTATTGTCCAGGCTGCAGAATTACGTTGTGCGTCTCCACAAACAAAATTGTTTCCTGGTGACATGGATGAGTTTGCAGTTTCTGGCATCCGACTGTCCTCATCTCTGCACAATCGAAGTCTCAGCCTGTATTTTGGTAAAGTAAAACTGGTACAGGATAATTGCGGTTTCAGTAACTGCAGTCTGAAGACGGAACGCGCTGACAGGATTACTAAAACAGCTTGACGTACCGAACATTTTACACTCGCCCCCTATCTCGGCCGTCAGTATGTCTAGTACTAATCGATTTAGTATCACTGTTTCGCTTACTGCCTATAACTCATTATTAATGAGCATCAGACGTTCCTCCGTCTCATTTGCTGGCAGTAATGCACTGTACGCGAGACCATTCATCAAGTTTATTGCCACCGTTGCCCCTGCTCACAAGAGAATAGACCATCCAATATTCGCTCCCAGTGTAGCCCAGGGGTCTGCGAGTGTGTACGCATTCCAATTTCGCGGGATGTCACTTATTTTCGGCCGCCCCTAGCATTTGGGACGAACACTGTCGTGCCAGTAGACAGTACCACGGGGTAGCAGCACTACTTCCATCCCCGGTGTTGGTGGTGTCCTTTCTCTGCACAGACCCATAGTATACCCGCCATCATGGTCTGATTATTGATAAAAGATCAAGTAATGTGTAAAATCGTACCCCTTGCGTAGGTTGCGGAGCAAGAGTAATTGTTCAAGAACAGCGCCGTGTATCACTAGGAGAACCTCAAATGTAGTCTCTCCTGATGTGTGCAAATGCAAGTTTCTCCCTTGCCTTCCACTCTATTGAAGGATGTGGTTGGAAGGGTGTCAGCATTCTGATTTCAGTTAGCCTTAAGTTCGGGTGGTGGCGCGAGCTTTGCCCTCATTGCTCCCCCTATCAGGGTCAGG
>NW_025185211.1:0-2826 GCF_004010195.1 Chiloscyllium plagiosum | reverse complement strand
TCAGCCCAACAAGTCCACACCGAACCGCCGAAGTGCAACCTATCCATACCCCTACGTTTACCCTTTACCTAACACTACGGGCAATTTAGCATGGCCAATTCACCTGACCTGCACATCTTTGGACTGTGGGAGGAAACCGGAGCACCCGGAGGAAACCCACGCAGACACTGGGAGAACGTGCAAACTCCACACAGTCAGTCGCCTGAGGCGGGAATTGAACCCGGGTCTCTGGCGCTGTGAGGCAGCAGTGCTAACCACTGTGCCACCGTGCCGCCCCATATAAGGTCGCCTATTAGATTACCTATAGTGTGGAAACAGGCCCTTCCGCCCAACAAGTCCACACCAACCCTCAGAAGAACAACCCACCCATTCCCCTACATTTACCCATGACTAATCCACCTAACACCATGGACAATTTAGCATGGCCAATTCACCTGACCTGCATATCTTTGCACTGTGGAAGGAAACTGAAGCATCCAGAGGAAATACACGCAGACACTGGGAGAACATGCAAACTCCACACAGACAGTTGCCCGAGCCGGGAATCGAACCCGGGTCCCTGGCACTGTGAGACAGCAATGCCTATGATATAAGTTTATTTCATTGAATTTCATGGAGGGTTTCTCTTCAAGGCGAAGCAAATTTTCTCACTCTATAGTCCCAAACTTACCTCATTGACTACCTACCATACCCTATTGTCCGGCTAGCCTGATTCTCCTCCTCACGGTAGCCAGAAGAACTTGCTGCTGGCTGAATGCTCCAGGAGAGACAGCTACACCTTGCACTATCTTTAAGATGCTGTTGCATCATTGACGGGCATTGGCGTTCTGAACACTTTCCAGAAGGGCTTGGCAGGTCAGGGGAAATTGGAGCTTTGATTTGTTTTGCTGACGGGGCCTAAGTGGATAGAATGTTGCATAGAAGGGCTGTCATCTACCCCCAAAACTGCCAGAGGAGATCGCACCCAGATCTTACCAGCCTAGATCAAGATTGATACCTGGATTAGCACAGTCTCAACCATCCTGTGGAATGACCAGCAATGCAGGAAGAAAATAAATGACCTTTTGCACTCCTTCAGAGAAAGTACTGCCATCTTTCCTCTTCTACTTCTCACTCACTAAATCTCTGTTGTTACATCCACCTCTGACCAAGGTTCATGTGCTGCCTATCACTCACTTCACCAGCTTTCCTCCACCTCCACCAGCTCTATCAGTTGTACCATGTAATTTTCTCTCATTGGTGCCCCTCTCATTCTGGGATGGGGGTGGGGGGGGTGAGGGCGTAGACTCGTGATAAGGCCTAAAGTGCCAGAACAATGGTTGGGTGGCCAATGCCCATTTCCTTATCTGTGAGAATCAGGTCCTGACACTGTCCAGTGACCATCAGGACTGCTCCTGTGAAGATATCAAAATACCCATGTTCCGCTAAAGAATATTAAGCCACAATTCTTGCAGTGCAGTTCTTACATTAACCATTGTGTCAATTTTTCACCTGCCACAACGAAAATCGTTGACTGCAACAACTTTATCTTTATGTCTTGTAAATAACAGAAGCATGTCCGCACCATCAGCAGACAGGAGAGTATCACCACCACATCTCCTCTGAAAAGGAAACCACCAATTCCTTGAGCATGCATTAGCAAGGCTTCCTTCTGCACTCATCAGCAACGGGGATGCTGGTACCCTTTATTGCGCTCTTCAGCTAAAGTCCAAACAGGGGTACCTGCTGGTGAGCATTTCAATGGCACCTGGTCAAGAAAAATACACCTCAAGTTGCTGATGCTCAATGACTGCCAGAGACCAGATATTCACTGAATCTCCAGCAAGAGAGGACTGCATTCATGACTTCAATCAAATGTATATGCAAGCACAGGAGCTGCCGGCAGGTTCATGGGGGCAATGGTGGCCATAGCAAGTTGATTGTAGGAATGTAGTAATTCCATGGGAGCCCTGCTGCCACTGGCATGAGATTGTCTGGCTGCCTTCATGGACAGGTTGGCGGCTGCTGTGGAGAGCCAGCCCAGCAATCGTAAGTCTGCTGGATATGAGAAGATCTGCACTTCATTGCTGTAGCCATTAATTCCCAAATTACGAGGTGACCAGGGAACTTTGACCTCACAATAGGTGCCTCTACTTGAAAGAGGCAAAAACAGAGCTGGGCAAATAACTGTAGATGAACAATAGACTACTTTCAAACAAGAGGCAGTTCAGATATAAACAATGTATTCCCTCAAAAGGCAAAAGTCAGCCAAATAAATTCAGTGCTCCCTGGACAAAAATATGAAATAGGATGTAGAATTTAAGATAGAAAAGGTGTGCTCAGGACAGGTGTGAGGTAGAAAATACATTTGAGAAGCATGGAGAATATAATGTGTTTGAAAGGGAAGTGAAAAAGCAAATAGAATGAAAGAGGAGAAATGAGAAAAGACTGGCAGCTACCATAAGTGTTGGCGTCCAGGGAACAAGTTCAAAGTTTGCAAATGATACAAAATTTTGGAAGCTTTGTTGAGTGTGATAACAGTGCAGAACCAAAAGGATGTTCACAGAGTAGTTGGATAAGTGATAGGTGAGATATGTTGCAGAGAAATATGAAGTGATACATTTTGGTAGAAAGAACGTGGATCTAACATTAGGAATGAAAAGGATGTGTATGAGCAGAGTGACCTGGATGGATAGGTGCAGGTCATTAAAGGGTGGCAAGACAGGAAGCAGAGTGAAGGTAAAACATGCAGCATCTCAGAATTTATTAGTAGTGGCATAGAACACAAACAGCAAAGTGTATCACTGATAATTTATAAGATAGTTGTCATACTTCAGCTAGAGAAAT
>NW_025185210.1:0-2826 GCF_004010195.1 Chiloscyllium plagiosum | reverse complement strand
AAACAAATAACATAAAACTTATTTGAAAGGAGAGTTTCCCCCTTGTTCAGAGGAGGCACTACGACCTTCCAATAATCCCACCATAACATCTCCCAGCCAGAGGCATGCCCTCGGCCCAGCCATTCCAAAGTAGACTAAATACTATACAAAGAAATTAATGGTGGGCGACACCCCACACAAACAGCTCGATCCACTTAGCAAAACAACACAAGATTAAAATATATAAAATTACAAAATTACAATCCCAGCAAGTAATAAGCAACTAAATTAAAAAAATCTCAGAAACGTCCCCCAATAATCAAATAAGCCGCACGAACTATAGATAAGAGTCCATAGAAAGGATAAGGAACTAGCATTCCCTCTGTCCACCCCCCCCCCCCCACCCCAAACCCCCATCCACCATGGAAAGATAGCGAAGAAAAAAAAGGAAGAAAGGAGAAGGAAGAAAAGAGAAAGGGGAGAGGGCAAAATAAAGTCATTATCCATACAGTTCAAATCCTGCAGTCTATTTGAGAGCATCCAGGAATACTTTTATTTTTTTCCGTTGATCTGAAGTCATATACAGATCCTCCATGACTGCAGCATAGCATTGTCGGGTATCACCTAGAATATTGAATATTTAAATCCCTCAGACGCTTCTTCGCCTCATCAAATGCCTTTCTCCTGCGGACCACAGCCAGAGAAAAACATTGTCCTGGAGCCCTTGTATATCATGGCATGGGCATCCTTCCCCAACACTGTAGTGGACTCCAGCAGCATCTGTCTTTCCCTCTAATGTTGAATTTGAACGAGGACCTGGCGCGGACGCTGGTCCGACCTGAGCCGGCGCATTGCAACACGATGGGCCCGCTCAATCGGCACCCGGCCCAGCTCTGACTCCAGTTTCAGCCGCTGTGGGAGACATTGCTCCAGGAAATCAACAAGTTGCCTTTCCTCCTCGCGTTCGGGAAGGCCCAGCACCAAATAATTTCCCAATGAGCTCGATTGTTGAGGTCATCAATATGTTCATCTAAGGTCCGGACTCGATGTTCCAGAGCCCAGACCTGACCCATGGATGACTCAGCAGTGGTCTCGGAGGCCGTGGCACGTTGCTCTGCCCCATCCCGACGCGCTGCCCGAGTTTCTCGATCTCTCAGTCATGCTTCTGCAACATGACTGAAATTCACTCCCACCTGGACAGCGTCTCTTCAAAGGACTCATCAATCTTCTCTCAGAGGCTAAGAAACTCCGAGATTAGGCTCTCCCCTGCAGGTCAGGCCCCCAGTGCGGCCACAGATGTCTCTGTTGCTACGGGGTAGTGGGAGAGAAGTCCCTGTCTGTTGTGAACTGCGAGAGCCTTTACCTTTGTTCGTTTTAAAAAGCATCAGAATGCTAAAGTTTGATATAGAATGGCCAAGGCTGCTGGGCAAAAACTCTTTTAGCAATTTAACAGGTGAGGTGAGGGTGGGTACCCCACTGGCTGAGACTTGTGCAGAGCCCTGCAGACTCAGACCTCCTGGGACGCGCCGCCATCTTGGATCTCGCTGACACCCTGTTTAAAAGGGGAATAAGGCAAAAGACAGAAAATTACAAACTGATCAGCCAAACCCCGGCCGTGGCTACGTTCCTGGAATCCATTGTGAAGGATGATATTTCTGAATAATTGCCAGTGCATGGTAAAGTCGGGCGAAGTCAGTGTGGTTTAATCAAGCGGAGGTCATGCTAATGAATCTGTTAGAACACTTTGAGGATGTAACAAGCAGGTTAGACCAAGGAGAGCTAATGTATACTATGAGTCTGGACTTCAAGAAGGACGTTGGCATGTGCTTCACCGGAGGCTGCTGAGTAAGATAAGGGCCCATGGTATCAGAGATAATGTACTAGTGTGTACAGCAGCTTGACTGTCTGGCAGAAGGTAAAGAGTGGGAATAAAAAGGTTCTTCTCAGGATAGCAGCCAATGACAACTGGTGTTCCGCAAGGGAACCACAACTTTATACTTTGTACATTAACAATCTAGATGAAGGAACTGAGGGCAATCCAGCGAGGTTTTTATATGATTCAGAGGTAGATAGAGGGACAGGTATCATTCAGATGGCAGGGAGGCTGCAGCAGGATTTAGACAGGGTAGGAGAGTGGGCAAAGATGTGGCAGATGGAGTACACTTGGGAAAATGCGAGGTGATGCACGTTAGTAGGATGAAGAGAGGCATGGACTATTTTATAGCTGGGGAGAAAATTCAGAAGTCTGAATTGCAGAGTGTTGCGAGTTCCAGTCAGGATTATCTCAAGGTAAACGTGCAGGTTGTGTCAGTAGCTGTATCTGGCACACAGTGTGTTTGAAATCTTATATTCAGCAAAAGAACTGAGACAACTCTTATAAACAATGGTATTTGTTTTTTGAACACAATTAATATTAGAACAATAAAACGTATTACAATGTAATGAAAAACACTACAATCTATCTTATGGTTTAACTTAACTTTGGATGATCACATACCACCCCACTAGAGGTTGACCGGATTCTACGTGGTGAAGTCTTCTTGTTCTTCTGATGGTCTTGTAGGTGTACTATCTTTCAGTGGTTATTCTCGAGTTACCACTCTCTAAGCGGTTTTACGGTGATTCTTATCCTCCGAAGTCTTCACGCCTTTTGGGATGGTGTGGAGAATGTGCCAATGAAATGATCAGGTTCATTTACCCTGATCAATCAGATCCAACCTGGGTTGTCACATTGATGGCCCAAAGGCGACATTCCATTGCCCCATTCAGGTCCAACTTCAGGTGTGCATTACAGGGTCAGTAGCTGTCAGGTTAGTTTGCAAACCATCTCTGGGTAGCTGCAGCCTG
>NW_025185209.1:2508-2825 GCF_004010195.1 Chiloscyllium plagiosum | reverse complement strand
ACCATTTAAACAATGCACCTCCTTTCAGCTTTTCTTTACACTGCAAAGGCTAGAACTTCACATTGTGGTACTGTATTTTCCATGTGTTTGCAAGTTGACACACAGACCTGGATCAACGTTTCCAGAGTCTGGCCCCTCCCTCGGTTCAGTCTTGAACCCCAGAATGAAAAGGTGGTGAGAAAAACACTGTTGTACTCACAAATGTTAGGCAGAGGAAGGAAGTTACAGTCTGGGGTGAAGTTTAACCTTATGCAGAGAGAAGAGACCAACAGCAGCTTCAGAGCTCATGGTCCAACCTCCGCATTTCCACAATGGCC
>NW_025185209.1:1573-2481 GCF_004010195.1 Chiloscyllium plagiosum | reverse complement strand
TTCTCCACTGCTCCATGGAAAGCAGCTCGCGCGCCATTTCTGCGGACACCCAAGAGTATGCGCAGGGCTTTGCTGACACCGCGGACCATGCTCAGTGTGCAGGAATTTGTTACAAATTTTAAAGTTAAAAATCACAAAGCACCTGGTGATAGTCCAACAGACTTATTTGGAAACACTAGCTTTCGGAGCCCTGCTCCTTCATCAGCTGATTGTAGAGTATAACATCGTAAGACACAGAATTTATGATCTTACGATCTTATATTCCACAACCACCTGATGAAGGAGCGGCGCTCCGAAAGCTAGTGCTTCCAAACAAGCCGATTGGACTGTAACCTGGTGTTGTGTGATTTTTAACTTCGTACACCTTAGTCCAACACGAGCACCTCCCGATCATGACAAATATTAAGCGTCCAAATGTGAATACGAGAGAAAAATGACGAAGCTATTTTATTTTGCCGATTTTTTTCCCCCTGTGCCTCCACATTTTATTTCTTTTGCATTTTGTCAGGCTGCTCAACGTTTCTGTCTTTTACCCAGGGTAGAGGTATTCCAAAACTAGATGATAAAGGTTTAGGGTGTGGTGGAAAGATTTTAAGAGATCTAAAAGACTAGGAATAGAACATTCACCCCTTACTGGGCGAAAGTGAGGACTGCAGATGTTGGAGATTAGGGTCGAGAGTGTGGTGCTGGACAAGCACAGCAGGTCAGGGAGCATCCGAGGAGCAAGAGACTCGACGTTTCGGGCAAAACCCTTCGTCAGGAAATAGCCATGGGGAACTGCAGGGCTGTAGCCGAAGCGAGTGAGTCTCAGTTCCATGCTGTTGGGAAGGTCGGTGTGAATGGCCTGTAGGGATGATATGGTTCCACTGCCTTAGCCACGCGTATTTTGAGAAATGTGGGAGGAGTGG
>NW_025185209.1:0-1014 GCF_004010195.1 Chiloscyllium plagiosum | reverse complement strand
CCGCTGGTGGGTCAGCAGTGCAGCTGACTGAGTGAAGCCCCTTCCGCACATGGGGCATGTGAATGGCTTCTCTCCCTTGTGGACTCACTCATGCGTCTGCAGATGGCTTATCCGACTGAAACCCTTCCTACACACTGAGCAGGAGAATGGCCTCTCCCGGTGTGAATGCGTCTGTGGGTTTCCAGCAGGGATGGGGAAGGGAATCCATTCCCACAGACCCCACATTTCCAAGGTTTCCCCTTTGGAGGGAGCATTCCTTGTGTTTTCTGGGATTGAAATTACAAACAGAACGGGTACATAGCCTTTCCCACGTTGAGGGGTGAGACTTTGATTCCTCCAAGCTGAGTAAATGGTTTGAAGCACTTTTCACAGTCAACGCACTGAATCTCCCTCACTCGGTGTCTTAGTATTCTTCCTGCCACAGGACTGTCCAAAATATCTCAAACAAACAGAAGCAAACATGCCTTCTTGATTGGAATGATTGCTGATATTCAAGTCCCAATGAATCAAGTGGCTCTGTCAGAAGTTGATGTATCATTTGCAATAAGATTTCTTTCTGCGCGTCTTCCTACAAAGAAAAATCACAAAATAAGTGATCACTGTCAGTACAGTCAATGAACATAACATAGGTGGCAATTCCTGTAGATTGCGAGATGTCTGCTGATCACATATTATACAGGCCACAGAAACCTGAAAACCCTCATGCAGCCAGATAGCCTTAGCTGTGCAGGGAGGAAAACTTCATTTCAGCGACAATAACATGGAACAAACTGCCTACAAAGATGCGAGAAATGGAGCTGAATCAAGGGTATGAAAATGAAATGTTAAGGCTGCTTGAGAAAAGAAAGGCAGTAAAATTGCTGAATTACTTCCTGCTAACCTATTAAATAAAAAATTATGATACAAAAAGGACGTAACTCCATTACTACATTAGAAGGTGAATAATAATTACAACAGAAACGTTTACAACCGCCAACAATATCAGATATACACCATATAGAACAAAGAACAAAG
>NW_025185208.1:1595-2825 GCF_004010195.1 Chiloscyllium plagiosum | reverse complement strand
TGGGTGTCCTGCAGAATGAGGTAATTCATTGGATGAAATTCTGAAGAGGTTCATTAGATTGATTCCATATATGAACTATTTGTCTTATGAAGAGTAATTGAGCAGCTTAGGCCTCTCCTCTCGAGTTTATAAGAATGAAAGGAGATCTCATTGAGGTTTGACAAATGCTAAAAGTAATTGAAAGTGTAGATGTGGAGTGGATTTTTTTTTCATGTGGCGCAATCTACAACAAGAGACGAGAGTTTTCGGATGGAGAGATGGCAGGAAAGTGGAACAGAGGCCACGTTGACATCAGCCTCATCGAGGGGTTGGGTACCTCACAGATGCTCCTTGTTCTTATTCAACTCTTCGACTGTGTTGCCAAGGAATGGGGGAGGACTGGATATCTTACAGGAAGCAGGCACTCAGGATAAATCAGTTAGAGAGAACGTAGCCAGTAGGGTCACACAGTGACCAGCGCTGGGTTCTCAACTATCTACAGTCTATATTAATGATCAGGAGGATGGAACAGATATACAGCTGCTGAGTTTGGTGATTTCCATAAGACCATAAGACATAGGAGTGGAAGTAAGGCCATTCGGCCCATCGAGTCCACTCCGCCATTTAATCATGGCTGGTGGGCATTTCAACTCCACTTACCCGCATTCTCCCCGTAGCCCTTAATTCCTTGTGACATCAAGAATTTGTCAATCTCTGCCTTGAAGACATTTAGCGTCCAGGCCTCCACTGCACTGCGCGGCAATGAATTCCACAGGCCCACCACTCATTTTCTGAAGAAATGTCTCCGCATTTCTGTTCTGAATTGACCTCCTCTAATTCTATGGCTGTGCCCACGGGACCTAGTCTCCTCGTCTAACGGAAACAACTTCCTAGCATCCACTCGTTCCAAGCCATGTATTATCTTCTAAGTTTCAATTAGATCTCTCCATAACCTTTTAAACTCTAATGAATACAATCCCAGGATCCTCAGCCGTTCCTCATATGTTAGACCTACCATTCCAGGGATCATCCGGGTGAATCTCCACTGGACACGCTCCAGTGCCAATATGTCCTTCCTGAGGTGTGGGGCCCAAAACTGGACACAGTACTCCAAATGGGGCCTAACCAGAGCTTTATAAAGTAGCACATCGGTGCTTTTATATTCCAACCCTCTTGAGATAAATGACAACATTGCATTCGCTTTCTTAATCACGGACTTAACCTGCATGTTTACCTTTAGAGAATCCTCGA
>NW_025185208.1:0-1156 GCF_004010195.1 Chiloscyllium plagiosum | reverse complement strand
GACTGTGGGAGGAAACCGGAGCACCCGGAGGAAACCCACGCAGACACGGGGAGAATGTGCAAACTCCACACAGTCAGTCGCCTGAGTCGGGAATTGAACCCGGGTCTACAGGCGCTGTGAGGCAGCAGTGCTAACCACTGGGCCACCGTGCCGCCCATAATAGTTTGGCAGGTGGAATTTAACATGAATAATAGTGTCATTCCATTTATAGGAATAATGGAAGGCAGTATATTACTGAAATGGAGAGAGATTACAGGACTTAATGATACTGTGTACTGGGTGGGGTTCACTCAGATCCGTTCAGACATGGGAGGTTTTGCTCCATCCCTCATCGTCAGCTCCCAGACACTCCAAGTGACCCCATTGCTCTCCGTACACATGGAATACTTTGAATTGGTTGATTGGTGGTGGGGATGGTGTTGTGAAACGTGCATCAAGGGGACGGCCTTTATCCAAGATATATTCATTTCTTTCTACATGGAGACCCGATGATGATGAGAATGGCTGACTGCTTCTGAATGAAGAGGCCGTGAATGCTGCCAGGACAGTGGGTATTCACCAACATGATGTACTGTGCATGGGCACACTGTAACATTAATAGAGAGAGAGGTCCTTCAGTTCCTCTACCTCTCCCCATTGACATGGATACTCTGCAGATGCCATATACACCATCGGGAATCCCACTTTCCTAGATACACACGGCAGCTCCCTGCTGTGGGAGAAACAATCTATTTACCTCATCCACCACATATATCCTCCATCAGCAAATGGTGACATTGATGTTGAGATACTGGGAAATGATGGATATATCACATTGTCCTGCCTGGAAAGTTCTGGATCCTGAGGGAAACAACGTCAACAGAGATCTCAAAGAAAAGCAGCTCGGTGTCATGTATTGAAACTTCCAACCCTTTTGGGATCCCCAGCAGCTTCTGAATGCTGCAGCTAAAAACAAAATGAGAAACCCTGGTCTGGGAGAGCTGGCAACTGCCCTTCCATCGTTACCACCGTTTTAATGAAACCTAAAGGCTTTCTCAGTTATTTACTTAAACTGTTTTCAGACAGCAGTTCTGCACCTCTGCCTTTAAACGCCTCTTCAAAAAAAATCCAAGAGAAAATAACTTTTCTATAGTGATAGTATTCTCACAACTCCACC
>NW_025185207.1:0-2825 GCF_004010195.1 Chiloscyllium plagiosum | reverse complement strand
ACCATGTCACACTGCTGTTCACACCACTGCCACGATGTCACACTGCTGTTCAAACCACTGCCACCATGACACACTGCTGTTCACACCGCTGTCACCATGTCACACTGCAATTCACTCTCTTGTACACACTGCTGTCTCCATGTCACACTGCTGTTCACACCACTGCCACCATGTCACACTGCAGTTCACTCTCTTGTACACACCGCTGTCACCATGTCACACCTCTGTTCACACTCCTGTTCACACCACTGCCACCATGTCACACTGCTGTTCACACCATTGCCACCATGTCACACTACTGTTCACACCACAGCCACCATGCCACACTGCTATTCACACTCCTGGTCACACCGCTTCAACCATGTCACAGTACTGTTCACACCACTGCCACCATGTCACACTGCTGTTTATACTATTGTTCACACCGCTGCCACCATGTCACACTGCTGGTCACGCTGCTGCCACCATATCATACTACTGTTCACACCACTGCCACCATGTCACACTACTGTTCACACCAGTGCCACCATGTCACAATCCTGTTCACACCACTGCCACCATGTCACACTGCAGTTCACACTGCTGCCACCAGGTCACACTACTGTTCACACCACTGTCACCATGTCACACTGCTGTTCACACCACTGCCACCATGTCACACTGCAGTTCACACCGCTGTCACCATGTCACACTGCTGTTCACACCACTGCCACCATGACACACTGCTGTTCACACCGCTGTCACCATGTCACACTGCTGTTCACACCACTGCCTCCATGTCACACTGCTGCTCACACTCCTGTTTATAACACTGCCACCATGTCGCACTGCTGTTCACACTCCTGTTTACAAAACTGCCACCATGTCGCACTGCTGTTCACACTCCTGTTCATACCACTGCCACCATGTTACACACCTGTTCACCTCGCTGCTACCATGTCACCTGCTGTTCATTCTCCTGTTCACATTGCTGCCACCACGTCACACTGCTGTACACATCGCTGTCACCATGTCACACTGCTGTTCACACCACTGCTGCCATGTCACACTACTGTTTACACAACTTCCACCATGTCACACTACTGTTCACACTGCTGTTCACACCACTGCCACCATGTCACACACCTGTTCACATCACTGCTACCATGTCACACTGCTGTTCACACTGCTGTTCACGCCACTGCCACCATGTCACGCTCCTGTTCACACCACTGCCAACATGTCACACTACTGTTCACTGCTGTTCACACCATTGCCACCATGTCACACTGCTGTTCACACCACAGCCACCATGTCACACTACTGTTCACACTCCTGTTAACACCACAGCCATCATGTCACACTGCTTTACACACATATTCACACCACTACCGCCATGTCACACTGCTGTTCACACTGCTGTACACACTCCTATTCATACCACTGCCACCATGCCACACTGCTGTTCATGGCGTTGTTGCCATATCACACTGATGATCACACCGCTGCCACTATGTCACAGTATTGTTCACACTTCTGTACACACTGCTGCCACCATGTCACACTGCTGTACACACTCCTGTTCACACCACTGCCTCCAAGTCACACTGCTGTCTGCTGTCCTGTACACACCGCTGTCACCATGTCACACTGCTGTTCACTCCACTGCCACAATGTCATACTGCTGTTCACACTCCTGTTCATACCACTGCCACAATGTCACACTGCTGTTAACACGCCTGTACGCACCACTGCCACCATGTCACACTGCTGTTCACACTCCTGTTCACATTGGTGCCACCATGTCACTGCTGTTCACACTGCTGTTCATACTACTGCCACCATGTCACACTGCTGTTCACACTCCGGTTCATACCACTGCCACCATGTCACACTGCTGTTCACTCTCCTGTACACACCACTGTCACTACGTCACACTGCTGGTCACACTCCTGTTCACACCACTGCCATCACGTTACACTCCTGTTCACACCGCTGCCACCATGTCACACTGCTGTTCACACTGCTGTTCACACCACAGCCACCATGTCACACTGCTGTTCACACCACAGCCACCATGTCACACTACTGTTCACACTCCTGTTAACACCACAGCAATCATGTCACACTGCTTTACACACATATTCACACCACTACCGCCATGTCACACTGCTGTTCACACTGCTGTACACACTCTTATTCACACCACTGCCACCATGCCACACTGCTGTTCATGGCGTTGTTGCCATATCACACTGATGATCACACCGCTGCCACCATGTCACAGTACTGTTCACACTTCTGTACACACTGCTGCCACCATGTCACACTGCTGTACACACTCCTGTTCACACCACTGCCTCCAAGCCACACTGCTGTCTGCTGTCCTGTACACACCGCTGTCACCATGTCACACTGTTGTTCACACCACTGCCACCATGTCACGCTGCTGGTCACACTCCTGTTCACACCACTGCCGCCATGTCAGAGTACTGTTAACACCACTGCCACCATGTCACACTGCTGTTCACGCTCCTGTTCACACCACTGCCACCATGTCACACTGCTGGTCACAGCGCTTCAACCATGTCACACTGCTGTTCACACTCCTGTTCACACCGCTGCCACCATGTCACAGTACTGTTCACACCACTGCCACCATGTCTGACTGCTGTTTATACTATTGTTCACACCGCTGCCACCATGTCACAATCCTGTTCACACCACTGCCACCATGTCACACTGCAGTTCACACTGCTGTCACCAGGTCACACTACTGTTCACATTCCTGTTCACACCACTGTCACCATGTCACACTGCTGTTCACACCACTGTCACCATGTCAC
>NW_025185206.1:0-2825 GCF_004010195.1 Chiloscyllium plagiosum | reverse complement strand
GCATTTTCATACCAGCCGTCAGACAATTGTGGATAAAAGAGCTAGTTTAAAATGTCTTTTTTAAGGACTAATTTCAGCTGTGGACACTGGAGAACTTGGAAATCTAATTTCTCCAGGGACTGTTGCAGTGATCAGAAAATAAGTTTGCTCCAGTATGTGTATAAATGGTCCTTGATTGAGAATTCAAAGATATGAAAGGAAATTTCTGGACAGCTGTTGTTTCCATTGGTCAGGGGCTCCCCCTCGAAAGCATGTGACAGCAGTGCAACAAACAAGATCCGACTATGGCAATCGCATTAAATTTGCATCTCTAACGCTTGATTTATTCCTACAGACTGAAGCTCTTATTGAACTAGAACAACAGAAAGCATCAAATAAAACCCGAAAGAATTGCAAATGCTGTAAATCAGAAAACAGAAGAGTTGCTGGAAAGTATCCAAATCCCTTCTATGAAATGCTTCTCCTTTATCAGCCCGGTCCTGAACTGTTTACCTCCCAATAACCTCTCTGGTCTATACGGTAAGGAAAAATCCCTTTCTCGCCGACATTCTCTGCCTCTCCCCCTCCCTGTGCTCTGCTTTCTTGCCAACAAGTTCTGTAAGTTTGACAAAAGATATCGCCAACTCATGCAGTCATCCTTTTGCAGTGTGAGCGGTTTAACGAAAGCAACTGCATAAGAGCTGCAATACTGAATCCAGGGTCTTCAGCCATTCCAACAGCTGGCACACAATTGTATATGGAGGCGAATGCTAATTTCAGTGACTAAACATTTTCTTGTCTGATCAATTGCAGGCCTGGTAAACTTGACAACCTAAACTATGATGGGGATGGAAAACCGTGTCCTTCCAAATCTAAGGCGGTCACGAAAGCATATGTTTGATACGATATGTGACGATGATTTTGATCATTCAGAGTACAAGAAAGTGAAAGTAAAGTTTTCGTGGTCTGGCAGTTACGGTAAGATCCCGAGGGACTCCTCATGAAAACATCACAAAGCAGTGCAGAGAATACCATTCCTGACCATAGCAGTCACAAACTGCCTCTCCATTATCTACATTATTCTTCGGGGCAGAGGTTTTGTTTCAAAACAGACAGTTTTAAGGGAGGACATCAAGGAAACTTGAATTCAAAATTGTTTGCAAATTTGGGTTACTTACCCCTGATCATTTTAGTCTCTTAAAATGAATATATTCAAGAAATACGTATCCCATCATTCTCACATCCTTACCACCAGCTATAGTGTTCATCAAACCTATGAAAGGGGTTGAGAATAAAATCAGTATTGATTGCAGTATCCGTCTGGATTGTAAGAAGTTTAAGAAAAGCAGCTGAAATAAATTGTTGTTTCAAACTACTCAAGATACATGGTCTACCAAAATTAGGATTCAGTTGCACTGCTGCAGACACCCCTTCTAGGTAATAGTTGCAGCAAGAGGGGTATAATATGCTAACATGTAATCTCAATTATTTTAAATATCCATGTTTCACTCAAATCACTTGTACATAGATGGCGTTACTACATATTTGGATCTGCAAGCTTGTTCTGTCCAACAGGCTCTTTGCACCCAACACCAGAAAAATAAAATCACCTGGTCATCAGAATTCAAAATACATGGGTGCAGTGCATAAATTCACTTTTGTAATCTCAAACAGTCCCTGAAAACTCAATGCTGGGGACAAAATTGAGGTGTACAAGATAATGAGAGGCATAGAGTTGATAGCCAGAGACTTTTTCCCAGGGGAGAAATTGTTAACACAAGGGGTCATAGTTTTAAGCTATTTGGCAGAAAGTATAGAGGGGATGTCAGAGGTGGGTTCTTTACGCAGAGAGTTGCGAGAGTATGGAATGCGTTGCCAGTAACAGTGGTGGACTCTCCCTCTTTATGGGCATTTAAGAGGGCATTGGATAGGTATATGGAGGATAGTGGGTTAGTGTAGTTTAGGTGGGCTTGGATCGGCGCAACATCGAGGGCCCAAGGGCCTGTACTGCGCTGTATTCTTCTATGTTCTATGTTCTATGTTCTATCCTTCTTATAATGCGGTGACCAGAACTGTACATAATACTCCAAGTGCGGCCGCACTAGCGTTTTGTACAGCTGCAGCATAACCTCCTGATTCCAGAACTCGATCCCTCCATTAATAAAAGCTAAAACACTGTATGCATTCTTAACAATCCTGTCAAACTGGGTAGCAACTTTCAAAAATCTGTATACCTGGACAGTGAGATCTCTCTGATCATCTACACTACCAAGAATCTTACCATTCGCCAGTACTTTGCATTCTGGTTACACCGACCAAAGTGAATGACGTCACACTTGTCCACATTAAACTCCATTTGCCACCTCTCAGCTCAGCTCTGCACCTTATCTATATCTCTCTTTAACCTACAACATCATTCGTCACTATCCACAACTCCACCGACCTTAGTGTCATCTGCAAATTTACTAACCCACTCTTCTACGCCCTCATTCAGGTCGTTAATAAAAATGACGGATAGCAGTGGGCCCAACACCGGTCCTTGTGGCACACCACTGGTACTGAACTCCAGAATGAACATTTCCCATCAACCACCACCCACTGTCTTCTTTCAGCAAGCTAATTACTGATCCAAACTGCTATATCTCCCACAATCCCATTCTTCCACATTTTGTACAATAGTCTACTGTGGGGAACCTTATCAAACGCCTTGCTGAAATCCATATACACCACATCAACCGGTTTACTCTCATCTACCTGTTTGTTTACCTTCTCAAAGAACACTATAAGGTTTGTGAGGCACGACCTGCCCTTCGCAAAACCGTGTTGACTGTCCCTAATCAAATTAT
>NW_025185205.1:0-2825 GCF_004010195.1 Chiloscyllium plagiosum | reverse complement strand
CAGGGATTGAACCTCATTCAGTGACAGGGATTGAGCCTCAGTCAGTGACGGGGATTGACCCTCAGTCAGTGACAGGGATTGACCCTCAGTCTGTGACAGGGATTGAATCTCAGTCACTGAAAGTGATTGACCCTCATTCAGTGACAGGGATTGAATCTCTGTCAGTGACAGGGATTGAACCTCAATCAATGACAGGGATTGACTCTCAGTCAGTGACAGGGATTGAGCCTCAGTCATTGACAGGGATTGATCCTCAGTCAGTGACAGGGATTGACCCTCAGTCAGTGAAAGGGCTTGAATCTCTGTCAGTGACAGGGATTGAATCTCCGTCAGTGACAGGGTTTGACCCTCAGTCAGTGACAGGGACTGAATCTCACTCAGAGAAAGGGATTGACCCTGTCATTGACAGGGATTGAACCTCAGTCAGTGACAGCGAATGAATCTCAGTCAGTGACAGGGATTCAATCTCAGTCAGTGACAGGGATTGAATCTCAGTCATTGACAGGGATTGACCCTCAGTCAGTGACAGGGATTGAAGCTCAATCAATGACAGGGATTGAGTCTCAGTCAGTGACAGGAATTGAACCTCAGTCAGTGACAGGGATTGAACCTCAGTCAGTGACAGGGATTAACCCTCAGTCAGTGACAGCGATTCAATCTCAGTCAGTGACAGGGATTGAATCTCAGTCATTGACAGGTATTGTCCCTCAGTCAGTGACAGGGATTGACCCTCAGTCAGTGACAGTGATTGAATCTCAGTCAGTGACAGAGTTTGAACCTCAGTAAGTGACAGGGATTGACTCTCAGTCTGTGACAGAGATTCAATCTCAGTCAGTGACAGGGATTGAATCTCAGTCAGTGACAGTGATTGAACCTCATTCAGTGACAGGGATAGAATCTCAGTCAGTGACAGGGATTGACCCTCAGTCAGTGACAGGGACAAAACCTCAGTCAGTGACAGGGGTTCAACCTCAGTCAGTGACATGGATTGAACCTCAGCCAGTAACAGGGATTGACCCTCAGTCAGTGACGGGGATTGAATCTCAGTCAGTGACAGGGATTGACTCTCAGTCAGTGACAGGGAGTGACCCTCAGTCGGTGACAGGGACTGAATCTCACTCAGAGAATGGTATTGAACCTGTCAGTGACAGGGATTGAACCTCAGTCAATGCAGGGATTGAGCCTCAGTCATTGACAGGGATTGAGCCTCAGTCAGTGACAGGGATTGAATCCCCATCAGTGACAGGGATTAACCCTCAGTCAGTGACAGGGATTGAATCTCTGTCAGTGACAGGGATTGATTCTCCGTCAGTGACATGGATTGAATCTCTGTCAGTGACAGGGATTGGACCTCAGTCAGTGACAGGGATTGACCCTCAGTCAGTGACAGGGATTGAACCTCAGTTAGTGACAGGGATTGACCATCAGTCAATGACATGCATTGAACCTCAGTCAGTGACAGGAATTGAACGTCAGTCATTGACAGGGAGAGAGAAAACAGGGAATTATAGACCAGCTAGCCTGACATCAAGGGTGGGAAAGATGCTGGAGTCACTTATTAAAGATGAAATTATGACTCATTTGGATAGCAGTAACAGGAGAGGTCAGAGTCAGCATGGATTTACAAAGGGGAAATCATGCTTGACTAATCTTCTGGAATATTTTGAGGATGTAACAATGAAGATTGACTGGTAAAGAAGTCACAGTTTGAAGATATTAGGAGGAAGGTATAAAGGAGACATCAGAGGTAGGTTCTTTACACATAGAGTTGTGAATGCATGGAGTGCGTTGCCAGCTGTGGTGGTGGAAGCAGAGACATTGGGGACATTTAAATGACTGCTGGGCATGCACTTGGATAGCAGTGAGTTGAGGGGTGCATAGGTTAAGGTACTATCATTGACATTAGGATTAAATCTCGGCACAACATCGTGGGCGAAAGGGCCTGTTCTATGCTGTACTTTCCTATGTTCTATGTTCTTAAATGGACAAGGGAGAGCCAGTGGATGTCATGTACCTGGGCTTTCAGAAACCTTTGATAAAGTCCCACATAGAAGATTAGTGAGCAAAATTAGGCTACACGGTATTGGGGGCAAAATACTGATTTGGACTGAAAATTGGCTGGCTGACAGGAAGCAAAGAGTAGTGATAAACAGGTCCCTTTTCGAATGGCAGGCGGTGAGGTGACCAGTGGGGTACCACAAGGTTCAGTGCTGGGACCGCAGCCGTTTACAATAAACATTAATTATGTAGATGAAGGTATTAAATGCTGATGACACAAAACTGGGTGGCAAGCTGAGTTGTGAGGAGAATGTTATGAGAATATAGGGTGATTTGGACAGGTGGACGGATGCTTGGCAGACGCAGTTTAACGTGGATAAATGTGTGGTTACTCACTTTGGCGGCAAGAACAGGAAGGCAGATTACTATCTAAATGGAGTCAAGTTAGGTAAAGGGGATGTACCACGAAATCTAGGTGTTCTTGTATATCTATCAATGAAAGCAAGCATGCAGGTACAGCAAGCAGTGAAGAAAGCGAATAGCATACTGGCCTTCATAACAAGAGATTGAGTATTGGAGCAAAGAAGTCCTTCTGCAGCTGTACAGGGCCCTGGTGAGACCACACCTGGAGTATTGTGTGCAGTTTTGGTCTCCAGGTTTGAGGAAGGACATTCTGGCTATTGAGGGAGTGCAGTGTAGGTTCACAAGGTCAATTCCTGTTGAAAAATTGGAGAGACTGGGCTTTTATACACGAGTTGAGACGGTTGAGAAGGGATCTGATTGAGAAGTATAAGATTATTAGATTAGATTAGATTAGATTACTTACA
>NW_025185204.1:2031-2825 GCF_004010195.1 Chiloscyllium plagiosum | reverse complement strand
GAGATGAAATAACTAAAGATTTATCCAGTGAGGTTTTGTTCGTGCTGCTTAGAAATAAAAAGTGGAATGGTGAAATGATTGGAGTTTTGCTAGATGACACAATTAGTAAACTTGAATTAGAGTAACGAATATGCAGAGGGATTCGTGAGACTTTCTGGAGAATATTGTTAGCAGAGTAGCGGATTTTAATTTCTCTATCATAGATTGGTACTGCAAGAGTTTTAAGAGCTTAGATAGAATGAAATTCGTAATGTGCAGTATATCGACGGATTCGAGAAAGAGGCAAAGCCTGAACGAATAGGTGACTGCATTGGCAATGGGGTAGTAATTTGGGAGCAATGACATCGTTCCATTTGATTTAAACTGCTGTGTCGAGGCAAGATTAAGCAACCATGAAGGACTGGTGAAATTTTGAGAGTGGCGAAGATGAAAAATGACGCGTACGTAAGGTCTAGGCAACTGAAGACTGACGAAGCTTTGCAAAAATATGAGGAATGTAAGATCAATCTGAAGCGAGGAATTAAGTTGACTTAAATGCCTCCTGAGATATCCTTCGTGAACAGGGTTAACGCGAATCCCAAATACTTTTATTCACATACAAGGATCAAGAAGGTAACTCGAGAGAGTGCTAGCCCACTCAAAGACAAAGAAGGAAAGTTATGCGTGGAGTCAGAGAAAATGGGTGAGATTTTTAATGACAACCTTGCATCGCTAGTCAACGAGGAAAGGGAAATGGCGATGCTCAGGTCAGGAATAGATCTTTGATAACTACTTTAAGGCCTGTTTAGATTCGA
>NW_025185204.1:0-1605 GCF_004010195.1 Chiloscyllium plagiosum | reverse complement strand
GAGTCAACGTTCCCCCTCCATGCTACCACAGTGACTGCCACCTCCTGGTCGATAGAGCACATTGAGTGACCCCTTTCTGTTACCTTAATGGCAGCTCTCACTTGATCTGTACTACACTCTTGATCCTTACAACACATTGGGGGACTTCCAGCTCCTCCGAGTCACAACAGTTGCAGCTCTCCCCTGATCTATATGGCACACTGCCTGTCTCCAAACTGCTATAGCAGTGAATGCGACCTCTGTCATTTCAGTGTTTTCACATCTAATGACCTAATTACTTTGTTGGAGATAACCTGGCATCGCTGTTTCTCCACACGCAAATGTTCGAAAAATGATCGACGTTATAAAATAGATGTTGTACACCTGAACCAGAGGGGTTCCAATATCCTGGAGGGCAATTTTGCTACTGCTCTTCTGGAGGATTTCAACTAATTCATCAGGGGATGGGAACGTAATTTGCAGCTTCAGAGTACAGGAGGTTGAGCGTCCTTATCAAAGACAATACTACAGTGGCAGAAATGATTCTTGATGAGGACTCGTTTGCTTAAGTAGTGTGGGTGATGTTAAAACAGAAAAGGACAGGTCACCCTGTTGATAATTTTCTATCAGCCTCTGAAATGTTTCAGTGATGTAAAGGATAGGATTGCAAAAATGATTCTGCATTGGAGCAAAAGTAACAAGGTGGTTGTTATGGGGTTTAACTTTCCAAATAATGAATGGAAACGCTGTGGTTTGAGTACTTCAGAAAGATCAGTTTTTGTCCTCCACGTGCAGGAGGTTTTCCTTATACAGTGTGCAGATAGACCAACAAGAGACGAGTCTACCTTGGATTTCTTCCTGGAAAATGAACCAGACCAGCTATTCGTTTTGGAGGTAGGTGAGCACTTTAGTATAAGTAATCGCAATTCGGTTATATTTACATTAGTGACAAAAACAAGATTGGCATGTACAGTGGGGCAGTAGTTATAGGTGTGTAAATTAGAAAGTCATTAGGCATGATTTAGGATGCATAAGATCGGCAATGTTAACAATTGAGATGTGAAGCCATGTTCATGGAACAGGTACGTTAAGTTCTTGATAAATATGACCCTGCAGTCAAGGAATAAGTGGTTGAGCAAGGGACCCGTAGTTTAAAAAAGAAGCAGACTCTCTTGTTAAGAGAAAGAAGGCGGCTTATATGAGGATGAGACGCGAAGCTCAGTCAGCGTGTTTGAGCAAGATCTGTACTAAGCCAGGAGAGGACATAATAAGTATTTGGCAGGGAGGTTGAAGGAGAACCATAAAGCTTTCTGTAGGTATGTTAGGAATAAAAGCACGAATAGAGTATGACTAAGTCCAGTCAATGACAGTAGTCCGAATTTGTGTATGGAGTCCGAGGAGATAGGAGCGGCGCCAAATGTTGGTCAGTATTAACACTGGCAGAAGACAATGTTGTCGAAGAGAATACGGATATACAAGCTCATGGACTAGAAGGGATTGAGATTCATAATCAGGAGTTGTTATCAATTATGGAGAGGGTAAACATAGATATGTCCCTTGGACCGGAAAGGACTAATTGTAGGTCTCCCTGATATGGTATGCCGGAGATTCGTGAACTTTTGGCTT
>NW_025185203.1:0-2825 GCF_004010195.1 Chiloscyllium plagiosum | reverse complement strand
CCTCCATCCCCATAAACGGTCAATCCCTGCATCCCCTTTAATGCTCACTCCCTCAGTCCCCTTTAACACTCCCTCCTTCTGTCCCCTCTAACACTCACTCCCTCTGCCCCCTATAACACTCTCTCCCTCCGTCCCCTTTGACACTCACTCCATCCCCTTTGACACTCACTCCCTCCGTCCCTTTTAACGGTCACTCCCTCCGTCCCCATTAATGCTCACTCCCTCCGCCCCTTTAATGCTCACTACCTCCGTCCCCTTTAACACTCCCTCCTTCTGTCCCCTTTAACGCTCACTCCCTCCGTCCCCTTTAACGCTCACTCCCTCCGTCCCCTCTAACACTCTCTCCCTTCATCCCCTTTGACACTCACTCCATCCCCTTTAACGGTCACTCCCTCCATCCCCTTTAACGGTCACTCCCTCCATCCCCTTTAACGGTCACTCCCTCCGTCCCCATTAACGCTCACTCCCTCCGTCTCCTTTAACGCTCACTCCCTCCATCCCCTTTAACGGTCACTCCTTCTGTCCCCTTTAACGGTCACTCCGTGTGCCCCTTGAATGCTCACTCCCTCTGTCCCGTTTAATGCTCACTCCCTCTGTCCCGTTTAATGCTCACTCCCTCCGTCCCCTCTAAAACTCACTCCCTCTGCCCCCTTTAACGTTCACTCCCTACAATCCCTTTAATGCTCACTCCCTCCGTCCCTTTTAACGGTCACTCCCTCCGTCCCCATTAATGCTCACTCCGTCCGCCCCTTTAACGCTCACTCCCTCCGTCCCTTTTAATGGTCACTCCCTCCGTCCCCATTAATGCTCACTCCGTCCGCCCCTTTAACGCTCACTCCCTCTGTCCCCTTTACGCTCACTCCCCTCCGTCCCCATTAATGCTCACTCCGTCCGCCCCTTTAACGCTCACTCCCTCCGTCCCTTTTAATGGTCACTCCCTCCGTCCCCATTAATGCTCACTCCGTCCGCCCCTTTAACGCTCACTCCCTCCGTCCCTTTTAATGGTCACTCCCTCCGTCCCCATTAATGCTCACTCCGTCCGCCCCTTTAACGCTCACTCCCTCCGTCCCTTTTAATGGTCACTCCCTCCGTCCCCATTAATGCTCACTCCGTCCGCCCCTTTAACGCTCACTCCCTCCGTCCCTTTTAATGGTCACTCCCTCCGTCCCCATTAATGCTCACTCCGTCCGCCCCTTTAACGCTCACTCCCTCCGTCCCTTTTAATGGTCACTCCCTCCGTCCCCATTAATGCTCACTCCGTCCGCCCCTTTAACGCTCACTCCCTCCGTCCCTTTTAATGGTCACTCCCTCCGTCCCCATTAATGCTCACTCCGTCCGCCCCTTTAACGCTCACTCCCTCCGTCCCTTTTAATGGTCACTCCCTCCGTCCCCATTAATGCTCACTCCGTCCGCCCCTTTAACGCTCACTCCCTCCGTCCCTTTTAATGGTCACTCCCTTTTAACACTCACTCACTCCCTCAGCCCCTTTAACACTCACTCACTCCCTCCACCCCCTTTAACACTCACTCACTTCATCCGCCCCTTAAACCCCCTCTCCCTCCGCCCCCTTTAACACTCATTCACTCCCTCCACCTCCTTACACACTGATGTGGAGGAGCCAGTATTGGACGGGGTGTGCACTGTTAGGAATCACACACCACCAGATTATAGTCCCAACGGGTTTATTTGGAAGCACTAGCTTTTGGAGCGCCACTCCTTCATCAAGTGGCTGTGGAGTAGGATCATAAGACACCAAATTTATAGCGAAAGATGTCAGTGTCATGCAGCTGAAAGGACAATATTGAACAACTGGACTGAATACTCTAGTTGAGGTTGAACTCTGTTTTGTAGTGACCACCTCCTGTAGCTCACCTACCCGCGATGACATCAGTGTGTTCACAATCTTCACAGGGTTGACCTTGACGTGATTCCACATGCATGTTCGAGCCATGGCCAAAGCTGAATATTTCAATGTTACCCAACTTCATCAGTGTCTCAGCTCAAGATGCTGCTGCCCTGTAAGCCTGACCATTGCAGTGTGCTCCTGCCCTGCCTATCACACCCTACTCTCTGTAAACATGAGGTTAGCCAGAGCATTGCTGCCCATATCTTGATTTCCTTCCCTTTCACCCCTGTCCTCGTCAACCTGTGCTGGATCACCAACGTCCAGTGTTTTGTTTCCAGACCATTTCATGGCCTTAGACCTCCACACCTCTGTAATCCTCATCACTTTCTCAACTTCTGAGATCTCTGTACTTGTCTAATCCTTGCCTTTTAGACCATAAGACAGAGGAACGGGTGTAGGCCATTCAGTTCATCGGGTCTCTTCTGTCATTCAGTGAGATCATTGGCTGATCTGATCATCCTCAACTCCACTTTCCAACTTTACCCCATAACCCTTGATTTCCATCGTGATGAAGAATGGATTTTGGCCTCGAGTGTACTTATTGACTGAACCTTGACAGCCCTCTGCAGTGGAGAAACTCTGTGTGCGTCCCTGACTTTACTTGCTGCCCATTTGGTGATGGGCTGTCAGTGAGGGAGGTCAGAAGCTCTGGAATACTGTTCTTGGCCACCTCCAACTGTCAGCCATTCTTCCTTCCAGACACTCCTTTATGACCCTTGCTTTGACTGAGCTTTTGGTCATCTGCCCAGATACCATCCCGTGTAATGTGCTTCACACCAACCCCCGCAAAATCCCTTGCAGTGTTGTTACATTAAACGGCTATGTAATATTATTGTTGTATCTGGTATAATCTCATCAAATCACATTCTGATCGATCCAGGCCACCTGTCTGATGAAGAATTATTTGAAGAAAGCAACG
>NW_025185202.1:0-2825 GCF_004010195.1 Chiloscyllium plagiosum | reverse complement strand
TAATTTCCTGTTTTATATCATACCCAACATTTGAATTGCAACTTTCACTTTGACATATGACTTCCATCAATCTTTGCTTCTCCTTGTTGTTTCGAAGCTTCACCTTAATAGATTCTGTGGAATCTGACTGATGTGGCCTCTTGGAAGATTAATGGTAGATTCAGGTGAGATATTTGGTGAAGCCTATTTGGACATTGAGATAATCTCGTCACGTCATTCATTCTTCTCAAGTGTTATTATGAAATTTTCACCAGATCTCCCGTTATGCTGGTGGAGAAGAGAAGGACAATGATCTTTCAACAATGTTATGCATTCCCCCAGACAGCTGAGCGTGCTCTAACCTGGCTGGGAACCTTACATCAGACTGGTAACGTGTTGCTGATGCTGGACAGGATCATAATCAGATCACATCTGGAGTAGTGTCCACAGCTTTAGTCTCCTCACTGAAGAAAGGATTCCTTCAACTGATTCCTGCAATGAAGCGGTTAACTTACATGGAAAGGATTATCAGGTTGATCCAATACGCATGAGAGTTTACACGAATGAAAAGTGACCTTATTTTTACATATAACACCGCGAAGAGTCAGCAACAGAAGCCAATTATACAGCCAATTCTTTTTCTCCAGCCTGTAACACAGGAACAGCAGAAGGGTATTCAGGGCTTCGAACCTGTTCCACCAGAACAGGACAAGGTTATTCAGCCCCTGAATCCTGATATACAGTTACAGGAGGAGGCCAATCAGCCCCTCGAGTCTATAACACTACATGCAGAGTAGGCCATGAGGCGCCAGTATCCTGTTATGCAGCAACAGGATCAGTCCATTCAGCCTCCTCAATTCGCTAACACAGGAACTGGAAGAGATGGGTACACTAGAATAACAGGAGGCCATTCAGCACGAGAATTAAAGAAGGAGATAAAATTATTTGAGACTTATTACGGAAAGGTGGAGGTAATTCACCCGTCTGTCTGTTGTATGGGAACAGAAGAAGACAAATCACTCCTTCGATCCCATTTCAGGGATGCAGGAGGTGATTGTTCAGTATCTCGAGCCTGTTGTGAAGGATAATATGAAGTGACCTTTCAGCCCCTCAAAATATTGCACAGCAACAGGAAAATTCCATAATCCCTCAGGCTTCTGACGCATTATCAGGAAGAGAAGAAGCAGATTTTGAATCTGTAAATCAGGACATTCCGTCCATCAAGACTATAATGTAGGAACACCATGGGGACATTCAGCCCGTTGAGCGTACAAACCAGGAACTGAGCCAATCCATTCAGACACTCATGCCTATTACACAGCAATTGGAGCAGATCTTTTAAAGATTTGTACCTGTTTCAGACGAACACGGGAAAGGGAATGTAGAGGGTACAGAAAAGTTAGGAATTAGGATAATCATCTTCATTTGTCAATAAAAGATTGTGAGCAAACTGTTGGGAATTAAGGGAAATTGTGAGACTCCATTATTAATTAATTAACAACAGCGGATTTGCAAAGTAAAACCAGAATACATCAGAATCAGCATTTTTTAAGCATACACTAAAACAAGTGGAAAAGTAGGTTGATGTAATGAAGATGTAGAACATTTACAAATGGGCATGCACAGTTTAGATGAATGTGCCAACATTTGGAAGCAAAAGCTTAACGTGGATATTCCCCAGAGGAATCCAACATCTTATGGAAATGGACAGCAACTTCAAAGTGCTTACTTGCAGAGGCATCTGGGTGTCCTTGTGCAGACCACAGAAAACTCACATGCAGGTACAGCAGGGAATGGGAAAAGCAAGTGCATTTTCAGCATTTACTTATAAAAGTATAGAGTATAAATAGAGGGAAGAATTACTGCAACTCTGCACAGTATTAGTGAGACGGTAATTGACGTACTGTTTTCAGGTTTGTTGTTCTGACTGCAGGAGTGATGTTATTTCAACAAAGGCAGTTCAGAACAAGTTCATTAGATTGATTCTATAGATGAATTTGTCTTTTGAAGCAAGTTCGAGCAGTTCAGGCCGATGCACTCTACGTTTAGAAGAATGAGAGGAGACCTCATTGAGGCCTGAAGGATGTTAAAGGTGATTGACAATGTCGGTATGGAGTGGATATTTCCTCATCTGGGGCAAACTAGAACAAGAGATCATAGTTTTAGGATTAAGCAGAGCAGATTTTAAACAGGAGTGAGGAGAACTTACTTCTCTCAAAGGGTTGTGAATCTGTGTAGTTCACTGTCCCAGTGTGCAGGGGCTGCTGGGACGTTGAGTAAATGAAGGGATATGGAGAGCGGGCAGGGAAATGGAACTGAGCCGGCGATGACATCAGCCATGATTGTATTCAATGGTGGAACAGATCCTTCGACTGTTCTCCACAGGAACGGGGAAGGACTGGTTATCTATCAGGAAGCAGACACTCTGGATAAATCAGTCTTAATCAGTTTGACAGAACGTAACCAGTGGAGTCACATAGTGACCAGTGCTGGGTCCTCAACTGTTTACAATCGATATCAGTGATCAGGACGGTTTGACAGACGTTCTGCTACTAAGTTTAGTGACGACACTCAGGTAAGCAAGACATTAAATTATCAAGAGAATGTGGAGAGTCTGCAAATTCATATGGACAGGTAAAGTCAATGAATAATACTTTCCCATGTGGAATATAACGGAATGTATAACCTGCCAGCTTTTTCTGGAAGAATGGAAGGCAGTATGTTACTGAAATGGAGAGGGATTACTGAACCTAGTGATACAGTGTGTTCTGGAGGGTTTACTCTAACCCATTCAGACATGGGAAGTGTTACTGCATCTCCCTGATGGTCTGCTCCCTGACATTCCC
>NW_025185201.1:0-2825 GCF_004010195.1 Chiloscyllium plagiosum | reverse complement strand
GCTGGGAGAACTGGCCACTCCCTTTTCATTGTGCAAGGGTTTTTTTTTTAACTTGAAAGCCTTTTTCCTGAGGCAGTATCTGTTAGTTGTAATCAAACTGGCCCTAAAACCCTTCAACTTAGACTTTTCGGAGAGTGTGTCTTTTATGACCTCTCTGAAAACAAAACCAAGGACAACATAACCGTGTTAATGCAGCAGCATCATCACACAGGGAGAAACGGGAGTTTAAGAATTCCACAGGGTTTCTCCTGATTTCCCATCGTGACTTGAACGGGAAATCTGTGGATTCATCAGGTATGGAGCACAGAAGGAACTTCCTCGCTATTTGTGCAGACTATCAGAGGGAACCCTTTACAGAAATTCAGGCTTTCTCTCCTTTGTGAACCCATCAAGGCTTCTGACTTAATAGTATTAGTGCCCGTATACTGAGGGAAGTTTATGCTGTGGGTCCTGTCCCCAAGGTGTGGCAGTGCTTCAGATTCACTTGTGGTATGAGAGACTAGGACATTAGCAATGTGGCAGTGAAAAATCCAATGAATGTTTATGACAGCTAGCTAGTATTCACAAATATTACAGTCACAGCCACTGTGACTAGGACAACAGTATTCAGTTGCAAATGGCAATAGCTTCCATTGACATGCCCCTTTCTAGTGTCTCTCTTAAGATTGTTAACAGGCTTGGATTGTTTTCTTTAGGATAGAGGAGGCTGAGGGGGGACATGATTGCGGTGTATAAGATTATGAGGGGTGTGGGCAGGGTGAGTAGAGAGCAGCTGTTCCCCTTGGTTGAGGGGTCAATCAGCAGAGGGCATCATTTTAGGGTAATGGGCAGAGAGGTTCAGAGGGGATTTGGGAAAAAAATGTTTATCCCTTAGCGGGTGGTGGGATTCTGGAATGCACTGCCTGGGATGGTAGTGGAGGCTGGAAACCTTACAACCTTCAAAAAATATTTGGATGAGCACTTCAAATATCACAACATCCAAGGGTATGGGACAAGGGCAGGAAATTGGGATTTTAGTGGTAGTTGTTTCAAAACATTGATGAATCTCTTTCTCTTGAATGTGTATAACACAATGGCTTTCAACCCAATTTATGAGCAAAACTATGTCACTTGGTCTTTCAATCTTCACATTAAAAAATGTCAGGAAGACTGCTCCATACAATGTTAACCCTAATATCACTCCTCCCACTGAGCGTCTTTCTCGGGCCTATTCTATTGTTTCTACAGCAACTGTACCCTGCCTCTTCCTCCAGTATCCCACATCAGTCTCATAATACAGCCCCTGACTCTGAGGCATTTTTCCCCGGGATACTAAATTATGGAACTCCACTCCTCCTTCAGCTTTTCTTTTCTTTTTTGTACATTCTTCTGAAGCAAAAACACAATGTTTACGACAACTCCAAAGATGTGCAGGTTAGGTGGATTGGCCATGCTAAATTGCCCATAGCGTTAGGGGCATTAGTCAGAGGGAAATGGGTCTGGGTGAGTTACTCTTTGGAGCGTCGGTGTGGACTGGTTGGGCCGAAGGGCCTGTTTCCACACTGTAGGGAACCTACTCTAATCTAATCTAAACTGATCAAGACTTCCTCACTTGAGCGTCCTCAATTTCTTTTTCTGTGTTTGGCTGGTTCTAGCTCTCCCTCCTGTCTCTCATTCTCATTTTAACAGGAAGGAGAATTTAGAAACCGTCTAGGCAAGGACAATGTGAAAAATCTACCCCCCGGATGCCTTTGGAAGCTGTAAGTGGATTGGTGTAGGCCAAAGAAGTGGAAGTTTTGTTTGCCTTGGCTTCGGAGTGACATCTGGTTCATCAATTAGGTACTTAGTTCTCCCAAAGACATGACCATTAAGCCATGTGATCTGGGTGTGCGAGTTACAAAATACCTCAAGAGACAGACCTCTTTCCAAAGTAAACTGAAACAGGCTCAAAAGTACCTTTGTGAAAAAGATCAGATCACAATCATTTGCCTATTTTCCATAAATTGATGAACCACTGTGGAAAACAAAGTCTTCATCTTGCTGCATTTCGGATTATAGCCAAGTCTAGTGGATCATGCTGGAATTCGGTACAAAGTACAGTTCAGGGCTCACAATATGAGTTGCCTCTAAGCCGTTGGTTGGGGGAGGGGGGGTTGAAAAAAAAAGACTAAATCTCAACTTGTACATAATCAGTTGAAACGTAAAGGAGACACAGGAAAAAGGACTCTCTAAAACAAACATTTTTGTTATCGTACCGAAGTAAAAATGCTTGCAAGGCTATGCAATGACTGTCTGATCATTTATAATATATAAAAGATCCCTGCCTGGAGATTAAACTTGGTTTACTCCCAGCTTCCATCTAAGAAATGCAGTGCTCAGACTCCTTGGCTCTTGGGGTTCAGAGTGATGAACAATGGAAGGATAAATCAGTTTCAAAAATACCTACGCAGTACTGCACCTTCCCCTTGACCTACGGCAGTCACGTGATCCATTTAGCCCTCTCACAATCAGTCAATAAAGATGCCCTTAGATGGCATCTTAATGACGAGGACAGGTACGAAAATGCTTTGAGAATTTTTTTTTAAAAATGCATTTGCTCTCTGTACACAAAGAGTGAAAAATATTCTTTTCTCAGCTTGACACCAAGTGAACACAATATATTGAAATGTATGAGTTTCTTCTGCTTGTAATCATAACGGATTGAATTTGTCTTGGATTGATTTCTCTCATTATTGTGGTGAAAAGGAAGAGAGCGTTTGAAACTGGGTGGTGGAAGGGAAAAAAAGAATAAGCAACAGTTTCTAGAGCAGTTGGACAAGTACTGAGAGAGTGTTGACAGTTATTGA
>NW_025185200.1:0-2824 GCF_004010195.1 Chiloscyllium plagiosum | reverse complement strand
CTACTTGAAGCCAGTACCTCAGGAAATGGATGAAGCAACAATGTGACAGGACTATGGGGTTTATTGCAATAATACCAGGCTATATAGCCAGTCAAGTCTGTCCTTCCCTTCAGAAAGGTCAGGGCTGATCTCTCTTGGCTGCAATTCCTCTTTTATGGCCAATTCTTTGTAGCCCTCAACTCCCTGATGTGTCAAAATTCATTAACACAAACCAGCTCCCCCAAACATTTCAGAGATGTAGCTGTCTGGGATAGAGATGCCCCAACAGCCACTACCCTCTGAGAGAAGGAAACAGTCCCCACACATTTATCTTGGCCTTATACATAAACAAAAGATATGAACACAGCATCAGAGTGTCTGACCCTGACATCACTGCAGGGCGTGACTGAGCAAGGTGTCAAGGAGACTAATATTGAACATAATGGGAATTAGTTGTAAACTCCCAAGTGATTGGGCCATTCAGAACACCACGTGGCTGGTAGCGATCAATCCTCTCAGTCCCTGGATATCTCTGTGGGCGATCCTCAGTGTAGCTTCCTCGGCACAAACATCTTCAGCTGGTTCATCAACGTCTTACGCTCCGTCATTAGATCAGAAGTGAGGATGCTCAGAAAATATCGCATAAAGCATCAAAACCTGGACAACATTCAAGCTCATACTGTTAATGTCTAGGGAACATTCATGTAACAGTACTACTGGACCCTGAACATTTCCACAGGACTAAAAAAAAGAGCTCATTCAGAATCTCAAGCTCGTTTCAGAGAAATGTGAGAACGCCATTCAGCCCATTGAAGCTATTGGATAAGAAGAGGCATAGACCATTCACTATCTCTTACCTATTACACAAGAAGAGGTTTTTAAAAAAATCTACTAATGTTGGAATGCAGGAGGCTGGAAGAACACAACAATCCAGGCAGCATCAGGAGAAGAAGTTCACTCCTTGGGTATAAGCTTTCCTCATGACTGGGGGTGGGGGTAAGGGTGTGTACAGATAAAGAGGCGAGATGTGGAAGTAGGAGGAGGCGGCGTGGTGAGGTGGGGAGCACAGGTAGAGGGTACCACCGGGTTGGTCAATGGAAGGAATGATTCTACTTGACAGTTGGAATATGGGTTGATCCGAAGAATGGAAGGGTGAGGGGCTGGGAAGGAGATCGGTGGATTGGAAGGGAGGTTACTAGAAATTGGAGAACTCAGTGTTGAGCTGTGGGCTACACCGGTAGAATATGAAGTGTTGTTCCTCCAATTTGTGCTTTCGTTCGTTGTGGCAATGGAGGAGGTCAAGGATGGCCATGTCGGGATGTGAGTGCGAGGGGGAATTGAAATATGAGGTGATTGGGAGGTTAGTTTAGCCGTTACAGGCCCAGCTGAGATGATCACCAAAGCATTCCTCTTAGTTTACATTTGGTCTCCCTGATATAGAGAAGACCACATCACAGGTACCAGATACAGTAAACTAGGTTGGATCCCATCACCTGGCACATCTTCCACAAGGACCAATCCCTTCGCTAATTTTTGTTTGTGCCACACTCCCCACCAAATCAGCCAATCCCCACTGGCAACTGACCCTGCAGATGAAAAAAATACATCACCTGCTGGCACACCACCCCCCTCTATTCCAAGGCCCCAAAGAGTCCTTCCACGTGAAACAGAGGTCACCTGCTTCTCCTTCAACCTCATTTACTGCATCAGGTGCACCTGATGTGGTCTTCTCTCCATCAGGGAGAGCAAAATAAGCTAAGGGCTCATTTCTCCGAGCATCACAGCCGGGCCCACAGTGGCCGATCTGAACTCCCAGTCACCACCCATTTCAATTCCCCTTCCCAATTCCTTTCTAACATGACCATCCTTGACCTCCTCTGTTGCCACAGTGAATCAGACCGCAAATTGGACGAACAACATCTTACCTTCTGCCTGGTTAGCCTACAACCTGTAGGACCCAACATTGAGTTCTCCAATTTAAAATAACCTTCCCACCCATGGCCCTACTCCCTTTCTAGCCCCGCCACCTTCCTTCCATTCCACAAAATGATCGTGCCTCCTAGCTCCCAACTGGATTCATCCCTCCCATCGACCAACCAGGCTGCATCCACCACTTGTGTCCACCTATCTCCTACCTCACCATCCTGCTGTTCTCCCCATCCCAACCTCTCCCTTCTCTCTTTATCTGCAGCTCCCCCTATCTCCACTCGCAGTCCTGAAGAAAGGGTATACTTGAAATGTTTACTTCTCCACCTCCTGATACTGCCTGACTTGCTGTTTTTTTCCAGCCTCCTGTTTGTCTATTATTACACAGGACGATAAGGAATCTAGTCAGCACAACACGCAGGTAAGCAGCTACCATGGCTCATCTAATAATGAACCACTTCCCTGGGATGAGGAAGAGGACATTCAGCCACCCGAGACATTGACACACGAACAGAAGAGGCCATTCAGCCCCTCCAAGCTGTTACACTTAAATAGGAAGATGTCATTGATGCTGCAACACTACAAACTAATGAAGCAGAGACTGCACAGACAGATTGCTCCAGGTTGGCCTCCTGGCTCCATTGGTAATGTTTCACGCGTGTTACATTAACATGGTTTGCTGATGGTAAGAAGGCACAGCGGATGGTTTGTGACACGTCTCAAGGAGGCATCTTCTATGTCCGAGAAGACAGGTTAGTCGTCTGCATGGAGGTCAGAAGCTTTTGAGAATGACCAACCCTGTCAGAGTGTGGCTGCTGACAAGTTTGTGCAGGACACGATGCTTCGTGCAGGGTCTCACTCCAACTCTGCATTGAGACGATGAGCGTTTGTTCAGAGCCTGGAGCTGTCTCTCAACCAA
>NW_025185199.1:1593-2824 GCF_004010195.1 Chiloscyllium plagiosum | reverse complement strand
AAGCTTCAACACACATGGCCACAGCTTCTTCCCTGCTGTTCTTACCCTGCTAAATGGACCTCTCTAACTTCAAATCTAATGCTGATCTTGCATTTGTGTATCACCTGTGTAATTCCGTATGTCTCACTGTCTGAATAAAGAATAATCTGTCTGTGTTATGGTGCACCTCTACCGCCCGCAAAACAAAACATTTCATTGCACTTAGTTACATGTGACAACAGTAAAGTATATCACATGTTGTACATGGGTCTGAAAGGGTTTATACTGATTGAGTGTTATAAGGACAACCCAAAGTGACCATGACACGGTGTGAGGGTCTGGGAGGAGTCGAACAAAAGATCTCTGTTACAATGTACAACGCATCCTTCCAATGTGTAAATGATCACTGAGAGGCAATCAGCCCCACCCTGTTTATTGGAAGAGATTCTGGTATCAGTTAGGTCACAGTTCTCAGGGCCTAGTATACCCAGAAGATTGTCAGTAATTGGAATTATAGGATTTAATGTAAAAATGTGGTGTTTTTAGGATTGTTTTATGAACATACACAATTTTACAAAGTTTACAAATATACACAATTTGTTAATCTTACACTATGGAAAAAAGGCCAATGTTTCCTTTCCGAAACAGTCTACATAAACGAAGCCATCTTATACAGTCGCACAGCCGCACTGATTCTCAGAACAGAACCACACCAGTCTATGGGTCACAACAAAATAAACTGCCTGAGAAACATTTACATTGTGCTGGAATTCAAGTGTAAATAATTCAAAAATATTAGTGAATTATGGCTGGATTTTTAATAAATTTACAAAAAAATATTAATGATGTTTTGTTTTATTGAAAAGGCTATTAATGTACATGACAGAAGATGTCTCCAGTCTTTTTTCAGCTAAAACTGCCCTTAAGACTTAATGCCACAGATACAGCAATGATTAGAGGCCTGTCATTCTGAGGTACAACAACAGACAGTGCAAAAATAAAAGACAACTTATGCAGATGGGAAAGTCAATTAAATTAACCATGAACACGTTATGAGCAGGTTGGTGTTAAACAGTAAGT
This sequence comes from Chiloscyllium plagiosum, assembly GCF_004010195.1. NCBI lineage: Eukaryota > Metazoa > Chordata > Chondrichthyes > Orectolobiformes > Hemiscylliidae > Chiloscyllium > Chiloscyllium plagiosum. Next base: position 1,765 of record NW_025185199.1, on the reverse strand, counting down.
ATTAATTCACATTGAGCACTGGGCCAAATGAACTACAAAACAAGGGTTCAAGTGCCACATTGTGAGTGCTCCCTATATCCTGGGGGAAGTTGGAGTGTGCTCCGGACCCAGGTTGGGTTTTGCTTGATCAAAGGGATGACTTTTTGGGTTTAGCAACTTTCAAAGACAGGAG
>NW_025185199.1:0-1027 GCF_004010195.1 Chiloscyllium plagiosum | reverse complement strand
GAGTTGTGTGAATTTAGTGCTGTTCAATGAGGCAGACTCGATAAGGGAGCCTCAGGTGAGGGAACACTGTGGAAGCTGTGATCATAATTTGATTGAATTTACATTGTTATTTGAGAGGGAGAAGAAAACATCAGAGGTACAAGTATTACAACTGAACGAAGACAAATACAGAGGCATGAGGGAGGAGCTGGGGAGAATTGATGAGGAGAGGAGCTGAGCAGGAAAGACAGTGGAACAGCAATGGCAGGAGTTTCTGGGAGTAATTCAGGAGACACAGCAGAGATGCATCCCGGAGAAAAGGAAGCATGGTACCGGGAGGACGAGGGAACCGTGGTTGAATAGGGAAGTCAGGGATAGCATAAAAGCAAAAGGGAAAACATATAATGTGGCAAAAGGCAGTGGGAAACCAGAAGATTGGGAAGCAGATAAAGAACAACAGAGGGCAACAAAAAAAAGTACAAAAAAGATTAAATATGCGATTAGATATAAAATAAATTAAGTATTTAGAAGGGAGTAAGGCTAATGATGGGAAATGACAGACCAATCAGCCTGGCCTCAGTCGTGGTTGAGATCCTTGAATCCATTGCGAAGGATGAGAGTTCTGATTTCTTGTAAGTGTTTGGTAAAATAGGGCAGAGTCAACATGGTCTCATCAAGGGGATTATCAAATCTACTTGAATTGTTTGAGGAAGTAACAAACAGGTTAGATCAAGGAGAGACAATAGATGTTATCCACCTAGATTTTAAGAAGGTCATTGACAATGTGTTGCACAGGAGGCTGTTGAGTCAGGTAAGGGCCCATGGTATTGGAAGCAAGGTGCTAGCATGGATAGAAGCCTGGCTGTCTGGCAGGGAGCCGAGAGTGGGGATGAAAGGGTCCTTCTCAGGGTGGCAGCCAGTGACAACTGGGATTCTGCAAGGCTCAGTGATGGGACCTCTACTTTTCACTTTATACATTAATGATCTAGATAAAGGAACTAAGGGCATTCTGGCGAAGTTTCCAGATGATACAAAGATAGGTAGAGGG
>NW_025185198.1:1604-2824 GCF_004010195.1 Chiloscyllium plagiosum | reverse complement strand
GCAAAATGGTAGGTTGTAAAGCACAGATGCGAACGGAGCTAGGATTCAATGTGCATAGGTTGACATGGGTAAGATGAGAGGTTTGTGAACAAGGGCTGAGGTCATGTCTTTGGTAGTGGGCTTTTGTCAGAGGTTGTGAAAATGATGGTGCCAGGTCCAGTCAGGGCCAGATTCACCATGGGCCAGGTGCAGGGCGGCAGGAGTGTAAATGAGTGAAAGGAATTGAGATCATATGTCCACCTGGAATATAGAACATAGAACATTACGGTGCAGTACAGGCCTTTCAGCCCTCAATGTTGCGCCGACCTGTGGAACCAATTTGATGCCTTTTCATCCATATGTTTATCCAATGACGTTTTAAATGCCCTTAAAGTTGGCGAGTGTACTACTGTTGCAGGCAGTGCGTTCCATGGCCCTACTACTCTCTGAGTAAAGAAACAACCTCTGGCATCTGTTATCTATGTCCTCTCCTGATAGCCATCACTATTCAAGGAAAAAGACTTTGACTGTCCACACTCTTTTATGTCTCAATTAAGTCACCTCTCAACCTTCTTCTCTCAAATAAAAACAGCCTCAAGACCCTCATCCTTTCCTCATTAAACCTTCCCGCCATACCAAACAACATCCTGGTAAACCTCCTCTGAACTCTTCCAAAGCTTCCACATTCTTTCTATAATGTGGTGACCAGAACAGTACACAATACTCCCAAGTTCGGCCATACCAGAATTTTGTCCAGCTGCAGCCTAACGTCGTGGTTCTGAAACTTAGTCCCTCTATCGATGAAAGCCAACAGAAAGTATGCCTTCTTAACAACTCTATCAAACAGGCTGGCAACTTTTAGGGATCTATGTACATGGACACCGAGATCTCTCTGCTCAGCTACACTACCAATATGGATTGCCTTGGATGTGTTTCGTGTGATAGGGGTTGTGTGTTCCGGGCATGAGTGGGTGTATAGCCGGGTAGGGTTTCTCAATGTGAGTGGAAATTTAGGTCAAGGCAGAGTAAGTGCAGTGGTTAGTCTGAAAGGTGAGGTTTGGTGGTGAACTGCGTGTCAGTTTGATAGTTATTAAAGTTAAAGATTACTTGTTCATTTCTCAAATCATATTTACATAAATACTCAGCTGTAACACTCCAAAGTCGCTGAACCTTAATGGTCCTCCAATTTTCAGAGGCCTCCAGAATTCAGATAATTGTAAATGAGATGTTTCAACTTCCAG
>NW_025185198.1:0-1553 GCF_004010195.1 Chiloscyllium plagiosum | reverse complement strand
TGTTCTATGATTCACACTGATTTCTCTCCGGGGATACTGCCAGCTGTTGGGTATTTCCAGTAGCACGGTACCTAGTAAGGCGGCACCTGGGTCCGTGGTTAGCGCTGCTGCCTCACAGTGCTCGAGACTCGGGTTCCATTCCAGCCTCGGGTGACTATGTGTGTGGAGTTGGCACTTTTTCCCCATGTCTGTGTGCGTTTCCTCCCACAGTCCAAAGATGTGCAAGCTGGGGGAATTGCAAATGTTGTGTTCAGTGATTGGGAGTTTACTTGCATTAGTCAGGGTTAACTGTATCATAATAGGGTAGGGGAATAGGTCTGGATGCGTTACTTTTCAGAGGGTTGGTGTGGACTTGTTGGGCCAAATGGCCTGTTTGTACACACTGTAGAATTTCGATGAATCTGCATTTCCTTGCTTTGTATTTTGTGAAACGTCTCTGCTTTTCACAGCAATCCAGTGAAAGTGTCAGTTGGTGAGATCTTCAAACAGTTACTGGGGTGGGATCAGGATGCTCTTCTTCCTAAATTATGTGGTAATGGTCAAGGTCGAGGGCATGTTTCTAAAGAGGGAACCAATGATCATGATCAGCAACTGGTAGGAAACAAAAATAAACTCCAGTTATGCTGTAGACTTCAGCGGGAGCATACAGGAAGACGTTTCCAGCTGAGGATACATTTGAGCAACTGATAAGGTCAAATTAACAGAAACTAACATGCTCAATTGGTCATTCTATTGTAGAGACACCATCTCCCCTCACGCCTTATGGCCTGGTCTCCTCCTGTCAGGAGGAAAACACCGGTTCTGTGACCTTTGGTTGTTTGGCGATGGACTAGTCCCCTGACGTCACCAAGGTAACCAGGAAGAAAGGAGGGGAGCTAATCAAGACTGCATTGAAGACTTACCCATCAGTGAGAAGCAAGAAGGGAACCTACACCCTGAGCAGCCAGTTAACCCTGCCCAAGTCAGTGGTAGATTGCCCCAGCAAAATCTACTGTGAGGTTCAACACAGCGGGTCACACAAGAGCAAAGTAATGCCATGTCCAGGTAAGAGTTGTGGGAACTGAGATAAACAGATCATCTGTAATTAACATGAATAAGACATTATTTATAACAGTTTTCACAGAATCAACTTATACAGCACAGGAAAAAGGCCATTTGATCCAACCAATTCATGCCTATCAATAACAGCCACCTAACTATTCCAGTCTCATGTGCCAGCACATGATCCATTGCCTTGTGACTTGCCCTTGCAAGGATACTCCATACTTATTATGAGGGGCTCAGTCTCTACATGACTTGTAGGTGCTGAGCTCCAGGTTAACACCACCCTCTGTTCGATTTTGTTTTCCCCTGAGATCCACTTGGAACCTCCTTGCCTTACCTTCACAATGTGCCCCTGAGGCATTGATCTCTCCATCAAGGGGAAAGGTTTCATCCAGTCTACCCTGTCTATGCCTAAAATAATTCTAAACATCATGATAATCTTCTCCCTAATTCTCCTCTGCTCCAAGGAAAACTCATGTCTATCTAATCTAGTTTCATAACTAAAACCC
>NW_025185197.1:0-2824 GCF_004010195.1 Chiloscyllium plagiosum | reverse complement strand
TCCTTCAATGTGATAGTCTTTCTTATTTCTTGATACGCACATGGCAGATTACCCCTTTTCCTACAGTCATCCGTTTCACTGGAATATTATTTTGCTGAGTACTTTGACAAATTTGGTGGAAAGTTCTGCTCGTCAGGTGTACTACCATAAAACTTTTGTTTTCATTCTATTTTAGCCAGGGCATCCCCGTTCTATTGTCGAGCCCCTTGTACATGCACAGTAATCTGGCATTGGATTGTACCTTCACACTCTCCATCTGCATTCTAAATTCAACCATACTGTGATCACTCCTTCCAAGAGGATCCTTAACGATGAGGTAATTAATTGTTCGTGTCTCACTACTGAGGGCCAGATGGACAATAGCTTGAGTTCTCGTTGTTTTTTTGACATACTGTTCAAGAAAACCATCACGATTAAATCCAACAAAGCCCTCCTCAAGGCCACACTGACTGAGCTAGTTCAACCAAGCTACATGTCGATTAAAATCCCCAATGATAATAGCCGGCCCATTTTCATAGGCATTACTTATTTTTTTGTTTATTGACCTTCCCAATGTAATCGTTTATTTGGTGGCCTAGAGACTACGCCTACCAGTCTACGTTTCTTCTTAGCATTTCTAATTTCCAACAAAATGGAATCAAATTCATTCTCGATCGAACCCATACCATCTCGCAGAACCGCTTTGAAGTCGTCCTTGAATATCAGACTCCACTGATTGTCCTTCCGAATAGTCTGAAAGCCCTGGATATTTAACTCCCAGTCATGACCATCTTGTAACCATGTCTCCGTAATGGCTACTAAAGCATATTCATTCGTGATGATTTGTGCCTTTACATCTTCAACCTTGTACCAATTGCTGCGATCATTTTGGTAAGCTGCCTTCATGATAGCTTTCTTACCCTCATGATTACCAACGTCTCTCATAATAACTCCTGAATAATCCTTCCTTTTTGCATCTTGTTTCTGCTTACCTGTCCTCTTACGTCCTCCCTCCTCAGTATTCAAGTGCCCAACCACACCTTCAAGGTGATGCTCGATTTTGGACGCTAATATTGAGGCTGTACAGACTTGCACTCGTTTTATTTGTCATTGGAAATTTCCTTTCTGAACAGATGTTACTTTTTCCCTTCATAATGTGATGCGTTTCTTTCGGAATTCCAGTCAAGATAATCTGAGTTCACTTCATCTCTCCTCAAAGGCCAATCCCCTCAACTCCGGAACCAACTTAGGGAACCTCCTCTGCACAACCGTCGAGTGCCACTACATCCTTCCTCAACTAAAGAGACCAGACCCCCACCCAATGTGCCAGGTGTGGCCTCAACAGCACCCTGTACAGCTGCAGCATAACCTGCCTGCATTTAATGTGATGGAAGATCCAGAAAATCTCCGTGAAACGAGAAGTGGCCATGGGACTGTCGTAAATGAAGAGGAAAATTATTAATATCAGTAACAACGTAGCACTTTAAAAAGGAGCTGCATCGGGCATTGATCGGTCTGATGGGCCAGATATACTTAGCACCATAGAGTCATATAACACAAGCTCAGGTCCTTTGGCCCCAACTTGTCGATGCTGAGCGAAATGTTCATCCATGTTAACCAGGTTTGCCTGCATTTGGGCCATATCCTTCAAAACGTTTTCTATCTCTTATTTGTCCAAATGTATTTTAATTGTTATTTAATATACCCACATCGACTGCAACCGCAAGAAGTTCATTCGGTATGCGTATCATGGTCTGTGTGAAAACCTTGCATCTCAGGACCCCTTTTATTCTTTTCCCTCTGATCTGAAATTGCCACCCTCAAGTCCTCGATTCCACAACCACGGGAAGAGGTGAGTGAAGTCACCTTATCCACATCTCTCATAATTTTATACATTTGTATAAGATTTCCACCTCGCTCTTCTACACTGTCAAGAGCTTTTCCTATCGCTCCCTACGATGCACACCATTGGTTTCTGTCAACAAGGGCGGCAATAGCAACATCGTGTACAACTGTAATATAACTTTCGAGTTTCATACTCAATGCCCTGGATGAGGAGGACCAGCCTGCCAAAAGCCTTTTTTCACTCCCCTGTGCAGTCGTGATTCCCCTTTCAGAGAACCGTTCAATCTTCCACCAAAGTCCCTCTGTTCTACTTCAGTCCTTCAGGCGCTACATTCACCAGGAAATTCCTGCCTTCATTTGACTTTCCAAAACACAGCGCTTCACGCTTCGCTAAGCTCAACTTCTTTGCCCTTTTTCTTGGCCAACGTCTGCAGGTGGTCAAGTTCTTATTGCATTTTCTCATAAACGTTCTCACAAGCCACAGTGCCATCTATTTTAAAGTCATCTCCAGAAGTGTGAATCATGTCTTGTGCTGTTGCACTGAAATTATTGATTCAGATAAGCAACAGCAATGGACACAGATGCCCCGAGCGACACCAGCATTCACAGGTTTCCAGTCCAACAAGCATATACGCTGCTTCCGACCATCAAGGCAATTGTGTATCTAATTTGCCACTCCCTCAGGATTCCAGAGCAACTTACCATGTAAACCTTCTCTTGGGCCTCACTGAAATTCATGTATACTGCGCGTGCCCTCATCAAGCTTTCTGGTCATTTCATGAAAGAACTCTAACAAAGTTGTGAGGCATGATTTTACACGCACAAAACCATGCTGATTACTCCGAATCAAACCCTTTCTTTGGAAATGTATCGACATCCTATCCTTAAGAATCTTCTCAAGTAACCTGTGTCGGACAGATGTTAGGCTCACTAACCCAAAGTCCCCACGCTTTTCTTCGCAGCTTACCTTGAACTTTATTCCCAGAATTTCGGAAAAAGC
>NW_025185196.1:0-2824 GCF_004010195.1 Chiloscyllium plagiosum | reverse complement strand
GTCATAGAGTATTAACTGCCTGATAGAATGCAGGGAGTTGAGTTAAATGTGGCATTCTAAATTACATTACAGTGTGGAAACAGGCCCTTCGGCCCCACAAGTCCCCACCGACCTGCCGAAGCGCAACCCACCCATACACCTACATTTACCCCTTACCTAACACTACGGGCAATTTAGCATGGCCAATTCACCTGACCTGCACATCTTTTGGACTGTGGGAGGAAACCGGAGTACCCGGAGGAAAACCACGCAGACACTGGCAGAACGAGCAAACTCCACACAGTCAGTCGCCTGAGGCGGGAATTGAACCCGGGGCTCCGGCGCTGTGATGCAGCAGTGCTAACCACTGTAGCACAATGGTTAGCACTGCTGCCTCACAGCGCCTGAGACCCGCGTTCAATTCCCGCCTCAGGCGATTGACTGTGTGGAGTTTGCACATTCTCCCGTTTCTGCGTGGGTTTCCTCCGGGTGCTCCGGTTTCCTCCCACAATCCAAGGGTGTGCAGGTCAGGTGAATTGGCCATAGTAATTGCCCGTAGTGTTAGGTAAGGGGTAAATGTAGGGATATGGGTGCGTTCCGCTTCGGCGAGTCGGTGTGGACTTGTTGGGCCGAAGGACCTGTTTCCACACTGTAATGTGAACAGTAATTATTGTACTTGTACAGTAATTATTGATTCTCTTTTCGACCCTCAACTATTTATATTCTGTATAAAATGACCTGGAAATGAATTCCTGGCATTTAATGCAAAAATACGAAATTATTAATAGTAAAGACGTGTTGTTACACTTTTGTCAAGCTTTGGTAAGACCACATCTGGAATATTGTTTCTCGTTTTGGTCTCCTCACGGGAGGGAGGGGGGTATGTTGGCACTGGATGCAATTCAGAGTATCATCCTCAGGTTTTTTTCCGGTCTTGAACGGGCTGTCATAGGACCAGTATTTAAAAGACTTGGGCTTCTAATCGCTGCAGTTCAGAAGAATGAGAGCAGTTCCGGGTTGGGTAAAACAAATGCTAAAGCACATTTGATAGCTGAGTTTTGTTTATCAAATGATCCTCCTTATAGAACAGTCTCAAACAATAGTTCATCGAGGGAGAGAATGAGCGGAGGCAGATTAAAAATTGAGATGAGGCGAAACTAATTCGCTCAGAGACTTGTGAATCGGTGGCACTCACTGAAATAGTTCAGTGGTGGCACAATCAATTGACGGATTTAAGAGACGAACAAAATGTGCTTCCATTGAAATTTGTCAGAAAATGAGATAGGTAAAATATAGGATCCTGGAGATGAGACCAGTAAAATTTAGTCATGATCATGCTCACTGGCAGAGCGGGTACCAAGGAATTGGTTTGCCTACTCCCACTTCGAAATATTCTTTACCAGTTTTTCAATTGCAGCCAGTCCAGCGACCAGTTATTAACTTGGCTTCCTTTCATTTTCTGCCACTTTCCAATTGATGAGATTTACGTGGAACTAAAGTATCTAGTTTCACAGTTGTTACAGACCAGACCCGATCCCCTCAAAACAATTTTAAGCAGGTAGCCCAGAAGGTAAATTTGCTATTTGTTTCAGGTAAATGTATCATAGATATTCCCAGAGTTAGTTAGCTGATCCTACTTCAAAGGTTTAAGCAAATAGAATTAATTTGAAAATTATGGATTGCAACAGAAAGACGAGTAAATAGAATACCGAATAACTTACCTGATTCAAAAACGCGAGAGATGTCCAGACCTAATGATGCTGCTCCGAAAAAAACCTGCAATAGTCTCCCAAGGCACACATCACTTTGTGAAAAGAGTAAAACTGAAACAAATTAGGGCTTACACGCCAGAAGTGGGAGAAAGCGAGTTCCCAGCTGGACTGGCCTCAAAAGCCTTTCATCACAAAGAACTGCTGATCTGAATCAAAATCTCCAATCAGGCCAGAGGCATTATCTGGTGTGGTAAACAAAAAATGCCCCCAATTAAACCTTTCAAAGCAGCCCAGTTGGAACCTGGCCAATTACAACTTCTCAGGAACAAGGAATCTCAATGGCATAGTAATCTTGTAAAAAGACTAGCATTGTGACACAGTGTAGCTCTTCACTAACATGGGTCATGGTACAGAAGAAAGTGCAAACGTTCGGTCTTGAATGTATCGTAATGTGGAGATTTGACATTTCTGAGAGCGGTAAATACCTATAAAATCACAAAACGTTTCTGGCATTGCATTGGCTTCCAATACTCGTTGTCAAAATTCGTTTACTTATCCCCTTTAGAACTGATTTAGTTTTGACTTGGGTTCTCCATTCCCTCTATGCATTCACTGTAATGCAGTTTTATTTTATACTGTTCCAGTTATCAAAAACCTCTTCTGAGAATGGAGGATGCATTTTGTGTACTGACCTGTCAGTTTTGGTTGCATCAGACAATGGCTACGTTCATTGCAGGATTCTTGCATTGCACATGACAGAGAAAATACCTCCATATACTTTTTTCTCAACATTCAGTAAGTTGCCAGCAGGTCCTCCATATTCTGGGAACCAACAAGCATGTTAATGGATTTATCAATTTATGCCAACGTCCCTCCAAACAACAGGCTCAGAAGGAAAGTGGTTGAGGCCACAATTTGAAGACTGTGCTCACAGGACATAGTGCTTGATCAGACTTGGTAGTCCAGAATCCTCAGAAATATACAGTCGCATTATCCCTCAGAGACGAGACTTCGTAATTGAAGGCCCCGTTAATCTCAAAGTTGTCATAAAAGTGCACATTGAATGCACCGAATTTCCCAATTCGTCGGACCTAATTCGACGATAAGCGCAGATCAGATGTCTGGGCTTGCCA
>NW_025185195.1:0-2824 GCF_004010195.1 Chiloscyllium plagiosum | reverse complement strand
ACCAAATTATCCAGTGTAATAGTCCACAGAGCTCGTATTTAGAAAAATAAACAGATAGAAACTGGCTATATAAACAATTGGACAACAAATACATGTCCTTTGGTAGACATTTTTGATTATAAACTCAGCTTGTGTCTCCGTGAATCTTAAATCGTTTGCAAGGTACAAATGAGACGTGTAACACAACTCTCTCCATTTGCCTCGATAGGTGTAACTTCAGTAACACTTAAGGAACTGGACACGGTCCACGACAATGCAGTCACTTGATTGTATCCTCGTCAATACCTGCAATATTCATTCTCTTCACCGCTTAGGCACAATTGCAACAGAGTGCACCAACTACAGGATGCACTGGGGTAAGTCAATGGGCATATTTGACAGAACCTTCAAAGCTCAACAGCTGTACTGACCAAAAGGACAAGATTGGAGGTTGCAACGAAACACCACCATTTTCAAGTTCCCATCCAAGGCCCATAGCATTCTGATCTGGAAAGGAATCAGTGATAAACTCATTGGTGAAACAGTATTGATGGGCAAAGTTGCATACTTCAGCCTTCCATGTTTTATCTTACAATTTTAAAAAAATTGTTTATGTGGTGACTTGACTTGTGCTTAGTCCTTTAGCTGTTCCCTAAACTGGTAGTTGCTAAAGTGGTCAACAATAGAAAATATCCGAAAACGCTCCCAATCAACTGATTCCCCTCAAGATTAGAGTGGTGTTGGAGAAGCACAGCAGGTCCGGCAGCATCTGATGAGCACGAATAATGAACATTTCAGGCAAAAGCCCTTCATCAGGAATGGGACAGGGAGCATATTGGGTGGAGAGATAAATGGGAGTGGGGCGGTTTGAAGGGTCCCGAGGCGGAAGATGAGGAGGCCCAATGGAGGAGGCCCAAGATCTGCATGTGCTCGGGGGAGTGGGAGGGGGAGTTGAAATGTTTGGCCATGAGGGCACTGGGATTGATTCTTGTGGGTGTCCTGGCGATATTGTCTGAAGTGCTCTATGTGAAGACATCAGGTCTCCCCACTTTAGAGTAGACCGCATCGGGAGCAACGGACACAAGAAATGACATGTGTGGAAGTGCAGGTGAATCTTTGATGGATGTGTAAGCCTCCGTTGGAGCCTTGGACAGAGATGAAAGGGTAGATGTGGGCGCAGGTTTTGCAATTCCTGCGGTGGCAGAGGAAGGTGCCGGGAGGGAAGAGTTGGACATTGCAGGGCGTGGACTTGACTAGGTAGTCACAGAGCGAATGGTCTTGGTGGAAAGTGGATAGGGCTGGGGAGGAGAACCTATCCCTGGTAATGGGATCCGTTTTGAGTTGGCGAAACTGTCAGCGGATGAGGTTTGGGGTTCATGGGTAGAGTACGGAACATGGATGAGGTGCGTTGGAGGGCATCTTCAACCACATAGATTGGGAAGTTCCGGTCTTTAAAGAAGGAGGCCATCCTGTATGTTCTGTGGTGGAACTTGTCCTTTGGGAGCAGATGCTGGAAAGCAGAGTTTAGATTAGAGCGGTGCTGGAAAAGCACAACAGTTCAAGCAGAATCCGAGGAGCAGAAAAATCGAAGTTTCGGGCAAACGCCCTTCATCAGGAATGCAGGCAGAGAACCTGAAGGGTGGAGAGATAAATGAGAGTAGGGTGGGGGTGGAGAGAAAGTAGAATAGAGTACAGAACACACCAGATGGTCTCCTTCTTTAGAGACCGCAATTTCCCTTCACATGTGGTGAAAGATGCCCTCCAATGCATCTTCTCCACATCCTGAACCTCCGCCCTCAGACCCAAACCCTCCAACAATAACAAGGACAGAACCGCCATAGTGCTCACCTTCCACCCTTCCAACCTTCGAAGAAACCAAATCATCCGCCGACATTTCCACCACCTCCAAACGGACCCCACCACCAGAGATATATTTCCCTCCCTATCCCATTCCACCTTCCACAAAGACCGTTCCCTCCGTGACTATCTGGTCAGGTCCATGCCCCCCAACAACCCATCCTCCCGTCCTAGCACCTTCCCCTGCCACCGCAATAATTGCAAAATCTGCGTCCACACCTTCTCCCTCGCCTCCATCCATGGCCCCAAAGGAGCCTTCCACAGGCATCAAAGTTTTACCTGCACATCCACCAATGCAATTTATTGTATCCGTTGCTCCCGATGCGGTCTACTCTACATTAGGGAGACAGGACGCCTCCTAGCAGAGCGCTTTATGGAACATCTCTGGGCCACACGCACCAAACAACCACACTGCCCATTGGCCCAACATTTCAACTCCCCTTCTAACTGAGCTGAGGGCATGGAGCTCCTCGGCTTCCTCCACCACCACTCCCTCACAACCGATGCCTGGAGGAAGAACACCTCATCTTCTGCCTCAGAACACTGCAACCCCAGGGCATCAATGTAGACTTGACCAGTTTACTCATTTAACGTTCCCCCACCTCACCCCAGCTCCAAACTTCCAGCTCAGCAATGTCCCATGACTTGTCTTACCTGCCTATCTTCCTTTCCACCAATCGACTCCACCTTCCTCCCTGACCCATCACCTTCATCACCTCTCCCACTCACCTATTGTACTCTATGCTACTTTATCCCCACCCCAAACCTCCTCTCATTTATCTCTCCAGCCTTCAGGCTCTCTGACTGTATTCCTGACGAAGGGCTTTAGCCCAAAACGTCGATTTTACTACTCCTCGAATGCTGCCTGAAACACAGTGCTTCTCCTTTGGGAGCAGATGCGATGAAGGTGGAGGAATTGGGAATATAGGATCACATTTGTGCAAGAGACGGGGTCGGAGGAGGTATAATCCAGACATCTGTGGGAGTC
>NW_025185194.1:0-2824 GCF_004010195.1 Chiloscyllium plagiosum | reverse complement strand
ACTGTTTAAATATACATAACCAGGAGATGTACAGACTACTCAGTTAAGGCACTGACTCTGTGCTGGCTGGTTAAATAAACATGTATATCCAGGAGATTTAAATTCTTCACGTTTGAGGGCACTGACTGAGAACCAGGAGATTTATAGTCTCCTCAGTTTCTGGCAATGACTGTGTGGTGGCTGGTTAAAATTATTATAACCAGAATATTTAGAGTCTCCTTAGTTTGGGGCACTGACTCTGGGCTGGCTGGTTAAATACGTAGATACAATCAAGAGATTTAGAATGTCCTCAGTTTAGAGCCCTGACTCTGTGCTGGCTGGTTAAATAAATATATACATCCAGGAGATTTAGAGTCTCATCAGCTTAGGGCATTGACTCTGTGCCCTATATATATATTTAACCAGCCAGCACAGAGTCACTGCCCTAAACTGAGGAGAGTATAAATCTCCTCTTTATATATATTTAACCAGCCAGCACAGAGTCAGTGCCCTAAACTGTGGAGACTCTAAATCTACTGATTACACATATATATTTGACCAGCCTGCTCAGAGTCAGTGCCCTAAACTAAGGAGACTCTACATCTCCTAGTTCAATATATTTATTTAGCCAGCCAGCCAGAATCAGTGCCCTTAGCTGCAGAGACTCTAAATCTCCTGGATAACTATATTTATTTAACCAGCCAGCACAGAGTCAGTGATGTAAACTGATGAGACTCTAAATCTGCTGGTTATACATATATTTAACCAACCAGAACAGAGTCAATGCCCTAAAATGGGGAGACACAAAATCTTCTGCTCATAGATAGTGAACCAACCAGTGCAGAGTAGGACCAAAAACTGAGGAGACTCTAAATCTCCTGGTTATATTTATTTATCGAGCCAGCACAGAGACAGTGCCCTAAACTGAGGAGACTCTATATTTCCTGTTTATATATGTTTATTTCACCAGCCAGCACAGAGTCAGTGCCCCAAACTGAGAAGAAGCTGAATCTCCTGGTTATATATATTTAAATGGACAGAACAGAGTCAGTGCCCTTAAATGAGCAGAATCTATATCTCTTGGTTTTATATATTTATTTAACCAACCAGCACAGAGCCAGTGCATTAAAATGAGGAGACTGAATCTCCCGGTTATGTATATTTATTTAACCAGCCAGCACAGAGTCAGTGCCCTAAACTGAGGAGACTCTAAATTCCCTGATGATGTATGTTTATTTAACCAGCCAGCACATCGTCTGAACCCTAAATTGAGCTGACTCTAAATCTCCTGGTTATATATTTATTTACAGAGTCAGTCCAGAGTAAGTGCCCCAAACTGAGAAGACTCTAAATATCCTGTTTATATATGTGTATTATCCATCCAGCACATACTCTGAGCCCTAAACTGGGGCGAATGCAAATCTCCTAGCTATATATATTTAGTTAACCCGCTAGCCCACAGTCAGTGCCGTATAATGAGCAGACTGTAAATGTCATGGTTATATACATTCATTTAATCAGTCAGCACAGAGTCAGTGCTCTAAACTGAACAGACTCTCAATCTCCTGGATATATATAATTAATCAGTCAGCACAGAATCACTGCCTTAACTGAGGATACTCTAAAACTCCCAGTTATATATATTTAAACAGACAGCACAGAGTCAGTTCCTTGAAATAAGGAGACTCTAAATCTCCTGGTCATATATATGTTTTTATCCATCCAGCACATAGTCTGAGCTCTAAACTGAGGAGGTACTAAATCTCCTGTTTACATATATATATATTTAAGCAGTCAGTTTAGAGTCATTGCCCTAAACTGAGGGGAATCTGAACCTCCTGGTTATATATATTTATTTAATCAGACAGCACAGAGTCAGTGCCCTAACCTGAGGAGACTCTACATCTCCTGGTTATGTATATTTACCCAGCCAGCCCAGAGTCAGTACCCCAAACTGAGGAGACACTAAATATCCTGGTTATGTATATTTAACTAGCCACCACAGAGTCAGTGCCCTAAACTGAGGAATATGTCAATCTCCTGGTTATTTATATTTAAACAGACAGCACAGAGTCAGTGCCCTTAATTGAGGAGACTCTAAGTCTCCTGGTTTTTTTTTAATTTAACCATCAAGCACAGAGTCAGTGCTCTAGGCTGAGGAGAATCTGAATCTCCTGGTTATGTATATTTATTTAACTCACCTGCAGAAATCTAAATCTACGGGTTTTATCAATTTATTTAACCAGCCAGCACAGAGTCTGTGCCCCAAACTGAGGAGACTCTAAATATCCTGGTTATAAAACTTTTTTACCAGCCACCACACAGTCAGTGCCTTAACTGAGGAGACTCTAAATCGCCTGGTTATATATATTTCAACAGACAGCACACAGTCAGTTGCTTGAAATGAGGAGACTCTAAATCTCCTGGTCATATATATGTTTTTATCCATCCAGCACATAGTCTGAGCTCTAAACTGAGGAGATACTAAATCTCCTGGTTACATATATATATTTAAACAGTCAACACAGAGTCAGTGCTCTAAACTGAGGGGAATCTGAATCGCCTGGTTATATATATTTATTTAATCAGACAGCACAGAGTCAGTGCCCTGACCTGAGGAGACTCTACATCTCCTGGTTATGTATATTTACCCAGCCAGCCCAGAGTCAGTACCTGTGGAGACTCTAAATATCCTGGTTATATATATATTTAACTAGCCACCACAGAGTCAGTGCCCTAAACTGAGGAGGCTCTAAATCACCTGGTTATGTATATTTAAACAGACAGCACACAGTCAGTTCCTTAACTGAGGAGGCTCTAAATCACCTGGTTATATATATTTAAA
>NW_025185193.1:0-2824 GCF_004010195.1 Chiloscyllium plagiosum | reverse complement strand
ATAAAACCTTTGAAGGACAAAGAAATGATGAGAATAGAATCGCTGTCACTCCGAGAATCTGTTTTTCAAAATATTTGGAAAGGCACATTTAGTGACATACAAGGAATAAATTTCACAAGGAGGGAGACAGCGTGTGGCTCGGTAAAGGTACAGGGGTGCGGTGTAGTCGGTCGGAAGTTGCGGGGAAACAATATCTAAGTGGGTTGACTTTAAATGTAAAGAAATGTCGTGAACGTGTGCAACTGAATAAGATTCGGTTTCAAAAACTCTGGATTTTGAAAGATTTGCCATAATATTCCACCTAAATCATTGTAAATGGAACTGAGTGGATTTTTCTCATTGTGAAGGGACGATATTACATAATGAATAAGAAGTGACCAGGTGCTTGGAGATCGACTTCCTGCTTTCATCACATGCGTTAAAGCTGTGAGGACAAACACAATGATGTTTGGTCCATTTTATACTCGGTGAAATCTGCCAAAACAACGAGCAACAAAACTGGTGGGTTTTCTTTTGCATTTTTACACTCTGATTTTCTAAGCCATATTTTCCGTAAGCTGAAATAAAGTCGGAGCAAATTTGAATACAACATTAATCGTTACAATGAATTTTATCTAATTCACTTCTGATTATTACAATAAACATTGTGAGGTTGCAGCAAAATTAAAATGAAACGAACAAAACAGCGTTTCTTGCGGTTTAATCCAATTCAGGTTCAGTCATATGAGAAAGGCCATTGAACCACAACATCACCTTTATTGCCCTCTCCATGGCTGCTTCTTCACGTGAGAGAGAAAGTGACTGAAGACATTATGAGTCAAATGTAGGTGAGTTTATGACGGAAAATTCTTATTTTCTGTTTGATATTGACACAGTTCTGAATCAGAATGTATCACTGACAGCTATTCATTCTGACGAGCATAGCTATTTCTTGGAATTTGCTATTATCATAATTCTGGTGAAAGCAGAAACACAATGGTGTGGATTCGATTCCGCTCTGGAAATTTCTGATCCATGACTTTCACCACATATAACCTGATGAGGTCATTTGTCACCCCACGACAAAATGTGCTGAGGAGACCGAGCGATTATGGTGTTGGGTTATTATACCGCTGTGTTGCGCATTCACGGATTCGAGTCACACTCTGGTTGCTGACTTCACAATCCGCCTCCAGCAGTTTTTCTTTGCACCTCACACTCTGGTATACACTGGATCGAGAATCTTGTTCTTGCTGTTCACTGCATGGGAGATTCAGGAATAATCGACACCACATTAAAGTCGAAATGAAGAATGAGAGCAGTCATTCTATTCAATTGTACAGTAAATTGGTGTAATGAGAAGGAACGCATTTTTCTTTACGCCCCACATTCCATCTTGTCTTTCTATGAATTTACATTGAAAGAAAGAAAAACTAATAACAATAGATCGGGAGCACAGGTTTATCCAGTGGAGTTGTACATGAGTATATTAATCTAACACTTCACACAATGACCTGGTCGGTATTTCAAACAGTCACTCGGAATTGGAACCGCAGGAAACCTCTCCAATGAAACGAACCCTTCATTCTTTCACAAATTTCTGCTGTGTGTGAATCGTGCAACAATCCATCATCCAGCGTGATCACTTACTTGCCAACTATATAAGGTCCACCAACTTTCTTCAGCAATCCCAGCTTCTGTACACAGCCACATGTGCTGTGCCCAGTGTCATTTGTTAGCCCCAGGTCACAGCACATTTCTTCTTCCTGAATTTATGTGCCTTGTTCTAGATCTGCCTGATCAGTTTAATAAACGTTTACTATCACGTCAACCCATCCCCTCACAATTCTCCACTTATGAATAAAATAAGGCGTTAGACCAAATGTTAAACAACTGGAAGTTTGCCATTCAGCCCATCGAGTCTGCCCCACCATTCAACGAACTCATGGTTAACCTGATAATCTTCAACTCCTTTCTGCTCAGTTACTTCGACAAATTTTCATCATCTTTTTGACTAACTATCTGGCACAGTTTGAAAACTGTGATTTCCTGAAGAAGGGCTCATGCCCAAAACGTTGATTCTCCTGCGCCTTGGATGCTGCCTGACCTGCTGCGCTTTTCCAGCAACAAATTTTCAGCACAATTTGAAAATAACCAACAACACCGTGTCAGCAGCGGTTGCTGAAAAATGCCACAGATTGTTTGGCCCCTGAGCAAAGAAATTACTCCTCATTTCTGAATTAATTGGGCAATACCTAATTCTGATATTATGTCCTCTGGTGCTCTCCTCACAGCACAGGGCAAACCATTGGCCCGTATCTACCCTGTCAAGATTCCACGAATATTGAACGTTTATAATTGGTGTTATATGATTGTAGAGCTCCCCTCCACCTCCTTTGTTTCGAGGAGAATAATCCCAGCCTAACCAATTATTTCACGAAGCTCCATTTTATACAGAGTTGTCAACATCCTCGTAAGTCTCTGTTGTCCCCTGCAGCGTCCTTACATGCTATTAAGGCAGGTGATGAAATTTATGTAAGGAAACGGTTTTAAATATCAGGCGCAGATGGGAATTTGAACTTGAAATCAGAAAGCAATTGGAATCGGATTGAAGGGCCAAATACAGCAATGACAACCCTGACAAATGAGAATTTAATCATATTCGATTGACATTCAATGGCTTCGTTGCAACTGAATTCCTACATGGAATCGTCCTTGGAGCTAGTATTTAGGAGAAATGTACCTGAACGCCCATATAAAGAAGTTGAATACAAAACTCATGTCCGTCAGTCGACTTTGTTTGATTATTTACTCAACTCTTGCGTCCGTGAAGCCTACATTGTCC
>NW_025185192.1:0-2824 GCF_004010195.1 Chiloscyllium plagiosum | reverse complement strand
TTTCGTTTGCACGCTTTTTCTCTTTTTGATTTTATTCTCAGTTTCTTGATCATCCTTTGCTGGGTCCTACATTTCTCTGAATCCACTGGCTGACTGGAACACTTAGCATTTTTCTAAGCTGCCTCCTTTCGTCTAATAGGTAGATGAACGTGGGGTTGAAAGTGATAGTCGGAGACGAGGGTGGACCAGATTGATAGGGAGGAAGATGGACACAGGATCATTCAAAAGGGCTGTGCTGACTTTGAAGTTTGGAGTAGGATAAGGTGGGATTAGGGGAAATGGTGGAATCCACTATCACCCCCTGCAGTTGGAGGGTCCCAATGCAGAAGAGGAGGCTTTCTTCCTCCAGGCTTCTGGTGGCTCGGGTTTGGTGATGGATCAGGTCCAGGGCCCTCATGTCCTTAGCAGAGTGGGAAGGGGAGTTAAAGTGCTCAGCCACAAGGCGATGGAGTTGTTCAATGTGGCTGTCCCAGAGATGTTCTCTGAAATGATCCACAAGTTGACCTCCTGCCTCGCCAATGTAGAGAAGACCACAATGTTTGTAATGGATGCAGTAGATGAGGCATTCTGTCTCCCTTCGTCACCTATCACTTTCAACCCCACCTTCATCTACCTACCACAATCCCAGCTACCTCCCCCCTGCCGCACCCCCTTCTCATTTATCTCTCAGCCCCCTTGGCCCAGAAGCTTCAATCCCGATAAAGGGCTTATGCCCAAAACATCGATTTATCTGCTGTTAGTATGCTGCCTGACTGTGATTTTCCAGCACCACACTCTTCGACTCTGATCTCCAGCATTTGTAATCCCCACTTTGGCCTCACACTTTCATGACTTGCATGACTCAGATTTTTCACGATTACTTCAAATAAAACAAAAACTGCCCTGTACTCAAACAGCATAAAAGAAAACCAAAACATTTTGGTCACTGTTCCCAAAAGGTCCTTTCCAGCAAAAGTTTCAATTAGCTCTTCTGATCCCTCAACACCAATTCCTAAATAACCTGATCTTGAGCTCAGTGCTCGACATAATGTTCATGTAAACCATCTCAAACGTGGTCATGAAATCCATTTTTCCCAGCATGAGCATTCAATTGGGTTAACATAGTTTAGATAGAATTTAAACAGTACATTATTACTGAAATACCCACCAATGTGTATATCTCATTTCCTGTTTAATAACACGCCCAACATTTGTACTGCAGCTTTCACTTTGATATATAACTCCCATCAATGTTTGCTCCTCCTTACTGTTTTTGCGCTCCACCTTACTAGATTCTGTGGAATCTGAGCAACGTGGGCTCTGGGGAGATTAATGGCAGAGACCATTTCACCACATCATTTATGATCTTCTCAAACTTTAATTTCTCCATATCTCCCGTTATACCGATGGAGTAGAGAAGGACAATGATTTTCCAACAATGCTCTGTATTCCCCCAGAGAGCTGAGACAGCTCTAAGCTGGGTGGGAACTTTACAGCAGGCTGGTAATGTGTTGTTGCTGCGTGGAGGAATCTATTTCGTTCTCCAGCCTGTTGCACAGGAACAACAGGAGGATATTCAGACCTTCGACCCTGTTGCACCAAAACAGGACGAGGCTAGTCAGCCCCTGGAGCCTGACATATATTTACAGAAGGAGGTCAATCAGCCACTCGAGCCTATAATAGTAGGCCATGCTGCACCAGTATCCTGTTAAACAGCAACAGGATCAGTCCATTCAGCCTCCTCAAGTCTGTAACATAGGAACTGGGTGAGGTCACACAGTGACTGGAGATTGTTACTTGGGATAACAGGAGGCCATTCAGACCCACCGAGCCTATTGCAAGGGGGTTGGATAAGGATAAAAACTATCTGAGACTACTTTCATGAGAAAGGAAGAGGTAATTTAGACACGTGTCTCTTGTATGTGAAGAAGAGAAGACCAATCACTCCCTCGGTCCCATCTCCGGGATACTTGAACCAATCACTCCCTCGGTCCCATCTCCGGGATACTTGAGGAGACCGTTCAGTATATCCACCTGTTCTGGAGAAGTATGGGAAGACCCATCAGCCCCTCAAAATATTACCCAGCAACAGGAAGATTCCATAATCTCCCAATCCTCTAACACAGCAACAGGAGGTGGTCATTCTGGCCTTGGAGATGGCAACATGGGAACACCAGAAAGACGTCAGCCCATCGATATTTTACACCAACAGAACGATGAGTCCATTCAGCCACACATGGCTCTTACTCCGATGAGTCCATTCAGCCACACATGGCTCTTACTCAATCGGAGCAGACCTCTTAAAGCCTTCTGCCCATTAAACAGGAATACAAAGAAAACGTGAAGGTTTTCGAAAGGGAATAACATAATAATGTCATACATCAGGGACTAAAGTGCAACTATAAATTATTGTAATTTAAGGCAAATTTTTCGAGTCCATTGTTCAGGACATTTACAAACTCAAACCACAATTCGTCAGTCAACATTGTTTTACGAAGACTAAATCGTATTTGTATTGTTTGCTTGAGTTATTTGAAGATGTCACAAACAAGGTGGTTAGTGGGAATCCTGGAGATGGAACATATCTGGTCTTTCTGAAAGCATCGGATATGTTGCTTCTCCAAAGAGTAAATGGCAAGATCAGACAACATGGTTTAGGAGTAATTTATTAGCTTGGATGGAGGGTTGGTTATCCAACAAAATGGAGTCAGGTGGAATAAATGTGTCATTTTCTTTTGGCAAATGCAGTTTGAGCCACTGATTTCAGTTCTCATGCCTCAAGCATGTGCAATCGATTGTATTACTGTACTCTGTTGACGGGAGAGAAAATACAATGCCCCATTTT
>NW_025185191.1:0-2824 GCF_004010195.1 Chiloscyllium plagiosum | reverse complement strand
TTTCCTCCAACCAGCTTTAAACTATGACCCCTCATGTTAGCCATTTCTGCCCTGGGAAATCGTCTCTGGCTATTGACTCTATCTATGCCTTTCATTATCTTGTATACCTCAAATGATATACATCATTAACCTTCACCCTACAGTGAGAAAAATAAGCATTTACACAAACACTAAACCTGAATATGTTCCTAATTTTAATCTAAACTCTAAATCTCTCTGTATTTATTAAGTTCATTTAATTTGGAACAGTACCCTAACATGAAGCCAAAATGTATAACTAAACCTGGCACTAGCCCTGATGCTAAATGTCCAAGTTGAAATGGCAATCAAATGTGAATTCCAGTCCTAAACACAACCTTAAAATAACCCAAAGGCCAACTATAATCTTAACTTTAAAAATAAACTGAAATGGAAATCTAAGCCTGACGAAAGGCCGTGATCCTCATCCTGATACAACTCACACTATGGCATAAACTTGATCAAAATTTCAAACTCTTACCCTAGTGTTGAATTTAATCCAAACTTCAAAGTTAATTTCCAGTTGATTGAAAGTCCCAGTGGCATTCTAGCCTGCATTGAAATGAATGTGGGACATGAGCTGACCCGGAAGCTAACCATCCAGCTGCTGTGAAGTGACCACCTCACATGTCACATGATGCTGACCAGGTGGACCTGTGTGACCCCAGAGTTATCTCCTCAGAGGTGTTCCGCAGACATCTCGATGTCAACCACAACTACAGGGAACGGGCAGGTAAGTGGGCGTGAAGGAAGGACATTATTTACAGAGATGGACTGGAGAAGGTACTTTTAATTCTCTGGGTGGAGTGAGTTTCGAGAGGAAATTTGATATAGATATTGAAATTAATAAGAGGTATGAGACTTGAGGAGTGGAGATACTGCTCCCATTGGTGGAGTGATCACACACTGGAGGACCCAGCTTGAAGGTAGATGAAGAGAGAAACAACAACGAAATGATGACAATCTCATTTTCCGCTTTGAGTGGTTAGTGTCTGAAATACAACACCTGTCAATGAGCTGCACCGAGATTCATTCATGTCGTTTGAAATGAAATATTTGAGCGTTTGAAACGATAATATCTGAACTGAAACTTTGAAATGATGAGATGTGGCTGGATTTTTAATCCCAGGTAATGTTCCTAGGATCCGGGTTCAAATCCTACCATAATGAACAGCTCTCAGATTTTAGAGAGAGCACCATCTGTTTACCACAGTATCCCAGCACTCCATCTAAATTCCTGACAGAAGAATCTACAGAGAAAACATTCCTGATAGAAGGATCAATGGAGAAGACACTGAAAGTTCTGGAAGACACGTAAGCTGCTTGTAATATTGAGAGACTAAATTCTATTGTTTTGGGAAAGAAGTGGGATTTGTATTTATTGGAACAGCATGCTATTAGAATCGTGCGTTATCCAGGAATAGTTAGCAGTTAGAGGGGAATTGTTCAGTCTGGTCATAGTTTAGTTAATGTGCTCACCGTTAAAGTTGACAAATAAATTGTTACCTTTGGTTGTAAAGTGAGTGTCAGGGATTTCTTTTCCTTAAAGAAGAGAAGATTCTGAAAAAAAAAGGTTTATATCCCTCCACACACACTTTTGAAGCGATAATAGCGTGAGGCCCTCCCCTTTGGTGATTAGGTATGAATTCTCGATAGATAGATACATTCCTGGTTGTCAAGGGGAGAAAGCAGGAGAATGGGGTTGAGAAACATATCACAACCCCTTGATTGAATGGTGGAGCAGACTCGATGGGCTGAATAGCCTAATGTTTTCTCCTATGGTCTAATGGTCTTAAGGAGGCAATTGAAAAATCACCAGAGCTAACTGCCATCTGCTTAGAGATAACAGCTCTCAGATTTTAGAGAGAGCACCATCTGTTTACCACAGTATCCCAGCACTCCATCTAAATTCCTGACAGAAGAATCTACAGAGAAAACATTCCTGATAGAAGGATCAATGGAGAAGACACTGAAAGTTCTGGAAGACACGTAAGCTGCTTGTAATATTGAGAGACTAAATTCTATTGTTTTGGGAAAGAAGTGGGATTTGTATTTATTGGAACAGCATGCTATTAGAATCGTGCGTTATCCAGGAATAGATAGCAGTTGGAGGGGAATTGTTCAGTCTGGTCATAGTTTAGTTAATGTGCTCACCGTTAAAGTTGACAAATAAATTGTTACCTTTGGTTGTAAAGTGTCAGGGATTTCTTTTCCTTAAAGAAGAGAAGATTCTGAAAAAAAAAGGTTTATATCCCTCCACACACACTTTTGAAGCGATAATAGCGTGAGGTACTCCCCTTTGGTGATTAGGTATGAATTCTCGGGGGCTGGGGTACCAACGCCCTCTTTGTAACACTTCCCCAACAGCACAGCAGCTCCAGGATTACCTCTTAAGCTGAGGAATTCACGAAAGCAGCGATCTGAATCCCGGCTGCCGTTCCATAGGGGAAATCAAGTGAAAACACAATGATTTAACTTTTTACCAGCACCTTCATCAACCAGCACGCTGCTCCTCGGGTGCTGCCTGAACTGCTGTGCTCTTCCAGCACCACTAATCCAGCTCCTGATAAACCAGCCAATATCTATACCTTAATACTTTGATCTACGACAATGTCGGAGCATTCATGGTGAAACTAAAGTATAACAGCGATGTGCATATAACCCTGCGTTTCATTTCTATTCCGGAGTGTATGTCTTTAGGAAGTGTGTTGATATTTTCCCAATTTTCAGGGATTTCTCGATTATCCAGAATATGTGATCATCCGGCACACATCATTGTGTCCATGATGCCAGTTAATAAAAGGTT
>NW_025185190.1:1774-2824 GCF_004010195.1 Chiloscyllium plagiosum | reverse complement strand
TGATGCAAGTTCCAATACAACATACCATGGATACTTTATTCTCCACTGAAAATGTCATATTATTATTATTATTATTATTATTATTATTATTATTATTATTATTATTATTATTTGTTATTATTAAATTTAATGATTATTATTAATTGTTGTTTTTAGACTGAACAGATTGCATGGCTTTTTGAGTGGGAGATCATGCCTCACAAACTTGTTTGAGTTAATTGATGAAGTGCAAAGTACTATTGATGAGGGCAGGGTGGAAGAAGTAGTCTGTATGGTTTTCAGTAAGGCCTTTGAAAAAGTTACCATTGATAGGCTGTTCTGGAAGATAGAATTGCATGGAATCCTGAGGGAGCTGGCAAATTGGATACACAATTGGCTTGATGGTAGTAAGCAGAGCGTAATAGTGGAAGGATGCTCTTGGACATCTTGCCTGAGACATATGACGTTCATCTGGGGTCAGTGCTGGGTCCATTGCTGTTTATTATCAACGTTAATGATATTTTTGAGAATGTACAAGGCATGATGAGTAAATTTGATGAGACTAAAATAAGTGGTATCGTGGACAGTGAGGACGTATATCAGACATTGCAACAGGACCTTGATCAACTGGAAAAGTGGGCCCAGGAATATTTTTAGGAGAATGTGAAGACTGCAGATGCTGGAGATCATAGCTTTAAAAAGTGTTCCTAGAAAAGCGCAGCATCAAAGGAGAAGGAGAATCAACTTTTCGGCATAAGCCTAGGAACCCTCCAACCACAAGAGATGAATGCAGATTTCTCCAGCTTTCTCATTTCCCCTCCCCCCACCTTTTCTCAGTCCCAACCCTCAGACTCAGCACCGCCTTCTTGACCTGCAATCTTCTTCCCGACCTCTCCGCCCCCACCCTCTCTCCAGCCTATCAGCCTCACTTTAACCTCCTTCCACCTATTGTACTCCCAACGCCCCTCCTCCCTACCTTATATCTTAGCCTGCTTGGCACACCCTCCTCATTCCTGAAGAAGGGCTTATGCCCGAAACGTCAATTCTCCTGTTCCTTTGATGCTGCCTGAC
>NW_025185190.1:0-1289 GCF_004010195.1 Chiloscyllium plagiosum | reverse complement strand
GTCAAGTGCTGGGAAATGGGGTTAGTGTTCATGGACATTTGGGTCAGCATGGACCCGTTTGGGCCAAAGGGTCTTTCTCCATGCTGTCGGACTTGATTACTCTATAAATAGAACACCATTTGGGTGAAACTCTCGTTTTTCCTTTGGTCATGAGTTCGAATAATATTTGGACAAAGATCTTTCAAGTTAACTTTGCAGATATTTTGCCTTTCAGTTTGTTATTAAACGTGTGTGTGTGTGTGTGTGTATTCCACAGTATTTTTCAAAGGGAAATATCAATGTACATATTTGCAAATCCTCTCGTCATTCTTGTTTCCATCATAGTTTGAGTAATTTTGCTTTTGCCATAAACGTGTTGTTTTAGCAGACAAAAGAAATCCATCTGACTTGTTCCTAACACTGATCCTGACACACTCTGAAAACTATATCCTTGGCCACAACACCATATTAGTTATATTTTTTGTAGCCAGTGGAGGAGTGGGACTATAAAAGGGAACAGCGGTCCAAAAGCACATGCAATTATAGTGAGCCTAACGTCAGTGTAGAGACGTTTGTTGGAGGGGATTCTGAGGGATAGGACTTCCATCCATTTAGAAAGACAAGGACCGATTAGGGATAGTCAACATGGCTTTATGTGATGAAAATCATGTCTCATTTATATGTTTGAGTATTTTGAAGAGGTGACAAAGAAGACTGAAGAAGGCACTGTTGTATATATTGTTTACACAGACTTCAGCAAGGTGTTTAATAAGGTTCCCCATCGTTGACAGGTTACTAAGGTTAGGTCACAAGGAATCCAGGGAAAGCTAACCAATTGGTACAAAATTGTCTTGAAGGTAATGGATTATTTTCCAGACTGGAGGCCTGTCGCCAGCGGTGTGCTGAAAGAATCAGTGCTGACCTCACTGCTTTTCATCATGGATATAAACGACTTGGTTGGGAATATCGGAGGCATGGTAGGTAAGTTTACAGATAATATCAAAATCATGGTGCAGTAGACAATGAAGAAGATTATCTCAGAGTACAACGGCACCGTTGACCATCAAAGGGCCAAGGACTGGCAGATAAAGTTTAATTTAGATATTTGTGAGGTTTTGCATTTTGGTAAGTTAAAGCAGGGTCGTGCTCTGGGGAATGTTGCTGAACAAAGTGACCTACGGGGGATGGTTTATCGTTCCTTGCAAGTGTAATTGCAGGTAGACAGGGTGGTGAACAATGCAGGTGGTATGCTTGCCTGAATCGGTCACAACGTAGAAGTTGGGGTGGCATGTTGTGCTTGCATAGGGACA
>NW_025185189.1:0-2824 GCF_004010195.1 Chiloscyllium plagiosum | reverse complement strand
TCAGAAAACATTTACAAGGATGCTGCCAGGGTTTGAGGGTTTGAGCTACAGGAAGAGGCTGAATAGACTGGAGCTATTTTCTCTGGTGCTTTGGAGGCTGAGGGGTGTCATTAAAGACATTTATAAAATCATGAGCGACATGGGTAGGGTAAATAGGCAAGGTCTTCTCCTTTGGGTTGGGGGAGTCCAAAATTAGAGGGCACAGGTTTAAGTTTAATGGCAAATAGAGCTTAATATAGATAAGTGTGAGGTCTTACATTTTGTATAGTCAAATCAAGGTAGGAATTTCATAGATAAGCACCAAATAATAATACATACCAACAAGCACCAAATATGTTTCCTATGCAGTATTTCAAACCAAGAGATGTAAGGGTGCAGGTTCATAGCTCCTAGAAAGTGGAATCATGGGTAGACAGGGCAGTGAAGAAGACTTTCGGCATGCTTGCGTTCATCAGTCAGAGCACTGAGTACAGGAGTTGGGATGAATTGTTGCAGCTACCACAGATTCCACACTACAACACCAGACGTGACCCTGCCCTCCCCTGACTGACTGTCCCTTTGCATATCAGGGGGAAAA
The DNA here is from genome assembly GCF_004010195.1 of Chiloscyllium plagiosum. Classification (NCBI taxonomy): domain Eukaryota; kingdom Metazoa; phylum Chordata; class Chondrichthyes; order Orectolobiformes; family Hemiscylliidae; genus Chiloscyllium; species Chiloscyllium plagiosum. Next base: position 2,247 of record NW_025185189.1, on the reverse strand, counting down.
CACCCCTTTAATTGTGATGATCAGAAAACATGCCATCCTTCAAAAAAAGGGATGTGTTCACAAATATTTGGACAGAGGAAGGAAGTTGCAGTTTGGGTGAAGATCAATCTTCATTCAGGGAGGGAGGGGAAGAGCAGCAGCAGCTTCAGAAGTTCATGGTCAAACTTCAGAAAAGACCTCGTCTGATTTGCAGTTGTTCTTGGGCTTATAATATCGTACTGTAGCATATTGTAGATCTTCAGTAAGAGTGTCAATACTGCACGACAGAGGTCCATTCAGCAACTTGAGTCCATGTGAACTCTTCGTGGAGGTATGCAGTCTGCCTCATAACCCTGTTGGTTTACAGTTACATATAGATCTATAGATCTACAATCTTTGGGATTGAGAGGAAAGAATGTTCCACAGTAACTAGAATTACGTTCAGATTTTCTGTCATGGACTGACTGTGATGACCTTTGCAATCACTTCACAGGAATATTACAAGAGAAGAATTTGGCGGCAGAAATCTCAGACCAAACATCAGATCAAAGTCTGACAGTCACTTGATTCACGAGGACGTGGATATTGATGGCCTTGAAAACAAAGGGGAGAAGGTCTGTCAGCTTAGTGAGGTTTTAAACGTCAGTGTGACTGGAAACTCAGAGTCTCACATACCCACACACCAGAGTAGTGACTGGAACATGCTTTACAGACTGAATGAGAGTGTTCCAATTATCAGAGGGTTCACCAGTAACACCACACACATGCTGTAAGCGTGAGCGAGTTTTCAACTGATTGTTAAGGTCTGAGACAGACGAGGGCACCTGCACCATGGAGAAACCGTGGAAATGTGGGGAGTGTGGGAATGGTTTCCCTTCGCCATCTGTGCTGGAGATTCATTGGCGTTTGCACACCGGGCAACGGCTGTTCACCTGCACTCAGTGCAGGAAAGGCTTCTCTCAGTTACACCATCTCCTGTCCCACCAGTGTGTCCACACCAGCAAGAACCCGTTCATCTTCCCCGTGTGTGGGCAGGGCTTCACTCAGTCACACCAAATGCTGCCGCACCAGCGGATGCACACCAGGGAGAAACCGTTTTCCTGCTCCGTGTGCGGGAAGGGCTACACCCAGTCGTATCACCTGCTGCTCAGCTTCCGCGTCCACACTGGGGAGAAGCCGTTCACCTGTCCCATGTGGAGCAATAACTTCTGTGATTCCTCCACCCTGCGCAAACACCAGCGCATCCACACCAAGGAGCGGCCGTTCACCTGTCCAGTATGTGGGAAGTGCTTCACCCAGTCGTGCAACTTGTGGAGACACCAGCAACTTCACAAGTGAGATGGTGCAGGGATTCGGGTTGGACTCTGCTGTTACCGCTGCTGAGAGTCACATCTTGAACCCTGTTTAATGGGTGAAGTAGGAGGGGTAAGGGGTTCCTTTATGCTGAATGGACGCTCTCTCACCCACTTTACTTCCAGTTGGGGCTGACGCTCTCTGAGCCTGGGATTTTCCCCCATTCTCACCCCTCCACACATCAGCATATCATTAGACTATAGGAGCAGAAATTATGCCATTCAGCCCATTGAATCTGCTCCACCATTCAATCATGGCTGATACGTTTCTCAACCCCATTCTCCCCGTAATCTTTAATCCTCTTGATACTCAAGAACCTAGTTATCCCATCTTAAATATATTTAACGATCTGGCCTACACAGCTTTCTGGGGCAGTGAATTCCATAGATACACCACTCTCTGTCTGAAGAAGTTCTCCTTATCTCCGTTCCAAAAGATCTTCCCTTTACTTGAAGGCTGAGCCCTCGGCTCCTATTTTCTCCTACCCATGGAAATATTTTCCCAACATCCACTCTGTCTAAGCTGTTCAGTATGCTGAAGGTTTCAATTAGTTCCCTTGTCATCTTCTAAACTCCATTGAGTACAGACCCAGAGTCATCAAATGTTCTTCGTATGTTAAGCTTTTCAATCCTGGGACCTTTGTCATCAACCTCCTCTGAACATGTTCCAGGGCCAGTACATCCTTCCTGAGATATGGGGCCCAAAACCGTGTACAGTACTCCAATTGTGGCCTGACCGGAACCTTATAGATCCTCAGAAGTACATCCCTGCTTTTATATTCAAGTGCTGTCAAAATAAATGCCATTGTTGCATTTGCCTTCCTAACTACTGACTCAACCTGTAAGTTTACCTTGAGAGAATCCTGGGCTAGAAGTCCCAAGACTCTTTGCTCTTCGGATTTCTGAATTTTCTCCC
>NW_025185188.1:2309-2824 GCF_004010195.1 Chiloscyllium plagiosum | reverse complement strand
CACGCAGACACGGGTGAATATGCAAACTCCACTCAGATAGTTGCCCGAGGGTGGAATCGAACCTCGGTCCCTGGTGCTGTGAGGCATAAGGGCAAAACACTGAGCCATCATGCCACTCTAAGATGGGATGCGTCCTCATTTGGGTTTTTAGCCAATAACGGAGTTAGAGGGTTATGGGGAGAGGGCATGAAGGCCCAGGTGAGAGCAGCCATGATGGAACTGAATGGGGTAGCAGATCAGAGGGGCTGAATGGTCAAATCCTGCTCCTAGTTCCTACATTCTGAACGTTCATTGGATAAACATATGGATAATAATGGGATAGTGTAGTTTATATCAGCTTCAGGTGCTTTCACAGGCTGGCACAACATTGAGGGCTGAAGGGCCTATACTGAAATGTTCTATGTTCTACATTCTGAGCATGTTTTCGCACAGGCTTGAGAGGCGATCACAGGGGTGGAGGATGAGGGAGCACCGCACTGTTGGAGGGTCAGCGCTGAGGGAGCACGCACTGTTGG
>NW_025185188.1:0-911 GCF_004010195.1 Chiloscyllium plagiosum | reverse complement strand
TGTCAGAGGGTCAGTGCTGAGGGAGTGCCGCACTGTCGGAGGGTCAGTGCTGAGGGAGTGGGCACTGTCGGAGGGTCAGTGCTGAGGGAGTGGGCACTGTCGGAGGGTCAGTGCTGAGGGCGTTTGGAAGTTTGCTTTGGTGAAATATCTGGACGGTCCACAGGGGGACAGAGGGAAATGCTGCCTTCACGTGCTGTGTATTTGTCGTAATCCCTGTTATTGTCAGTGCCCTCTTCTGGGATCTTGCTGTTTACTGCCAGGGCTCCTTCTGGGTTCTGACACTGGCTCTATCCAGGCAAGTCATTCTGATTGGCTTTACGCCATGGTGAGGGTGTTGATGGGAAATGCTGGATTTCTAAAGCCCCCCGAATGGACCCTGTTTCTGAGCGACTCCAAATATTCCAGCCTGCCCCTGAAGACACCCTCCCCAATCTCCTGCCAAACCTCCACCACCACCCCCCAGTTGTCTTGTGGTAATCCCCGAGTGATTGTCCCGAGCATCTGCATTTGGCAAAGGTGACAATAACGATGAGGAAGTTATCGAGATAACCTCGGCTTTCGGAACAGGGGGCTGTGCACCGTGGAACAGTCCGAGGGAACAAAGAGTCAAAGCAGTTATTACTGAATGAGGCACGTTGCCTGGACTCTGGAAGGAGGCTGTGATTTGGCTGGTGTACTGGGGAAGGCAGAGTGCTATTGTCCTGGGAAAACCAGCTTCCAGGGTGATCCGAACAAAATTCTTATTGAAAATGCAGCACAGTGGCAGACGGAGTTTAATTCAAATAAATGCGAGGTGCTGTATTTTGGAAAGGCAAATCTCAGCAGGACTTATACACTTAATAGTAAGATCCTAGGGAGCGTTGCTGAACAAAGAGACCGTGGAGTACAGGTTCATAGCTCCTTGAAAGTGG
>NW_025185187.1:0-2823 GCF_004010195.1 Chiloscyllium plagiosum | reverse complement strand
CAAAATCAAACGCATTGTTGCCAGTTCCTAAATTCGAAGAAACTTTCACGGGAGTTATAATTGTTGTGTAGATCCCCTTCTGAGAACAAAAATCGAGAACCAGTGCTTGTTGATATGGAATGTGTCTGCAGAATGTGCAAAGGCAATTGCATTATGGAGTATCAAGGCAAAGAAAGTGTTAGAGAAAGTCATACCTTTCTTCACATCTTTTTTAATACATGGTAGGTGATTATCCTCTGCTCTGTGTAGTTCCTCTGCGCGTCAGAGTGTGTTGAATCGTTGAAATAATGTTCTGATGCACCTTCCTTTGTGGATGTTGGGATGATTGCTTCTTTCGTTCAATATTTGGCCCGTATGTGTTGCTTTCCTGCAGACACTGGTTTGAAGTTTCTGATTGGCTATTAGCTATCCTGTGACATCTCGGAATGGCAACTTCTAGTTGTTTTCCTCCAATTTAGTGAATTCTCTGAAGTAAAGCTATTATTGATTGCCCTAAAGGTTTCCTTTAGAGTTGACAAAGGTATCATCCATATGTTGGATGCAAAGTTTGGATTGGATTTTTGGCAGAGCAGTTTGTTCATGTCTCTGCATTACTGCCTCTGCTAAGAACACTGATATCGGAGCTCCCATGGCGTTCCTTTGATTTATCTGTTGGGTTTATTGTTGAACATGAAGCGTGTGGTAAGGCATAGGTCCACTAGCTTGATGTTAATGTCCTTGTTGATTGAGTTAGTCGTGTTTGCTGTGTGTGCCTTTGGGTCTTCTAATACTGTAGTCAGTGTTTCCTTGGCCAGGTTAATGTTGATTAATGTAAACCCGGCCGTTACATCAAACAAGGTCATTACTTCATCCGCTTCTATCTTAGTATCTTTGATGATCTTCAGGAATTCTTGGGTGGAGTGGACAGAGTGGCGTGAGACATGGTGAGGTCATACGATACATTAGTGAGGCCACTTCTGGAATGCTGGATCCATTTTTCATCGCCCATTTATAAGAAGAATTTTAATAATCGGGAGAGGGTTCAGGCCACATTCACAGGATGTGCCCGGAAGTTTCAATGAAAAGCTATGATATTTTACATTGGAATGTAGGAGGTTGAGAACCTATGTGATAGTATTTCATGAAATGCTGAGAGTACAGGTAGATTTATCGTTATTGGTGTTTTTTATTTCCTGTGATGAGGAATTTAAAAAGACATGAGGGAAAATGTCGTCTTCTGTACAGACGTGGGTTCACCTGAGGAATAAACTACCAGAGGAAGTGTTGGATCTCGGTACAATTAAAACGTTTAAAACATTTTTGGATAAGTGCATGGATAGGAAAAGTTTCCCATTCAATGTGGTATTAAACAGAAATAAAGAAGTGGGGACAGTTTAGTTCGTTGGCATTAGGTTTGTCAGTGACTGGTTGCGTAGAGCTCTCCGATTCGTGCCTCATGCTTCTATGACTCTCTGACTGGGGAACCGGTAAATACTGCCGAGGACCAGGCTCTATCAAATCTGTTGCAGACCACTGTTGGTCAAAACTGCTGCACCGCAGCCACAGATTCAGACACAGAGGCCTCATTGCACACCCCATACCACCTTTCTAATCGAACGCCATTCCTATAACAATCTGCCTTCCTGTTTTTGCTCGCAAAATGAATTACCACGCACTTACCGACATTAATCTGCATCTGCCATGCACTTGACTTGTCTAAATCACAGTGCAGCATCACAACATCCTTCCCACAGTTCACACTCTGAGTAATTTTTTGTTACCGATATACTTGGGGATATTACATTCTTTCCTCATTTGAATATATATCTGTTGTGAAACATATATTAGTAAAAATATTAGTTTGTACATGAGTTCTAAACATCTAGTATGTAGTGTCAAAGCACAATCCACGGTGCTACAAAACTTGCCTTTGCTTGTGACTCACACATGACGCATTTGTACCTTCTCTTTCCAGTCATCCGCTCTTTTCTTTAACTGTAGCACCGCGCAACACCCAATCCCACGTGTACACAGAAATTCTCCCAATATCAACAAACAGCCCAACTGAGAAACAAGCTTGATTCAACTATTGCTCCACTGGCATTGCCGCAGAGTTGTGCTTCGCCCTGATGTTAATCTTAAAAGAGTTGAGAAATGATTTGCAAGAATCTTGTCCAAGTTTCGAGAGTTTCGGCTGCAGGGTGAGTTCGATTCGGTTATTGGTTACTTTCCCCTGAGCATCAGAGGTTGAGGGGGACGCTTATAGATATTAACAAAGTCATGCATGGTCTGATTAAAGTGATCAGCCAAGGTATGTTTTTCCAAGGGTAGGGGAAACAGAAACAAGAGGGCATAGTTTCAAGATGAGAGGAGAAAGATCTAAAACGATTTTTGAAGTGTATCATACTTATGTAGAGGATGGCGTGTATATGCGACAAGCTGTCAAAGAATGTTACACGGGTGGGTGCAATTAAAACATTTAAAAAGCATCTAGATGAACAGGAAGAATTTAGAATGATATGGTCAAGTTGCTGACAAAGTGTACGAGATCAGTTAAGCATATGATGTCAGCGTGGCCGAGTAGGATTGAAGGGTCTATTTACCTGCTGCATGACGCTATCATTATGAGGCAACAACTCGATGACTGCACTCCTTGGGGTCCCGGTTCTGAACAAAATTTCTGGTGTATGTCAAAGTGAGTATAAACAAAGCGTCTCAGTGAATGGATATAAAAAATCTTTCTTGGACAATGCGCGAGAACAATTGAGCGTAACATTCAGATTCAATGCTTGGTAATGTTTAGTGCTTGACTTTTCTCAGTAGGTTAACAATTAGAATGAAAGG
>NW_025185186.1:2072-2823 GCF_004010195.1 Chiloscyllium plagiosum | reverse complement strand
TAACGTAGGTTCCTGAAGGTTCAAACAGAGATGCAATGTTCTAGCTGTACAAGGTGCTGGTGAGGCTATCCTTGGCGTACAGTGTGCACTTTTGGTCCCCTTACTTGAGAATGAACGTACTGGCACTGGTGGGGGAAGGGGTACACAGGAGGTTCACTGGGTTGATTCCGGTGTTGATGGGTTAACCTATAAAGAGAGACTGCATACATTAGGATTATTTTCTTTGGAATTTAGAAAACTGAGGGGGCAATCTTACTGAAACATAAAACATTGAACAGAATAGATGAGAGTGAATTATAAAGGATGCTTCCAATTGTGGGTGAAATTCGGACAGGAGGGCATAGCCACAGGATCAGAGGGAGCAGATTTAGGACTGAATTCAGAAGGACCTTCTTCACCCAGACGGATGTTCATATATGGAATACCTTGCCCAGCGAAGAAGTTGACGCTAGTGCAACAAATCTTTTGAAGAGCGATACTTCTTTTGAACAATAAATGAAATAAGGGATACAGTGAGAGGGCGCGTAAGCGTATGTGAGTCTTTAGAAAGATCAGCAATGATGTCATTGAACGGCGGAGTAGGCTTGAAGGGCCGGACAGCCTATTCCTGCTCGGGCTTTAGGCTCTATGAACTTATGTGTCACAAAATCAGCGATGCAGAGGCAAGACTCCATGGGGCCAGTTGGTTCAGGTGTTGGGAGTGAAGGCAGAGTGCAACAGAGTTTCCTGCAGGGAATGGTCCCTGTGGATG
>NW_025185186.1:0-1816 GCF_004010195.1 Chiloscyllium plagiosum | reverse complement strand
GATTTTTGGAGCAGCTTGTGGTGGAGCCAAGTAGGGAACAGGCAATACAGGATTTAGATCTGTGCGATGAGGCAGACGTGACAAGGGAGATGAACATGAAGGAACCCTTAGGAAGCGGTGATGATAACATGATTGAATTTACCCTGTAATTTGAGAGGGAGAATATCCAATCAGAAGTAACGGTACTAAAGTTGAATAAAGGCAATTGCAGAGGCATGAGGTAGAAGCTGGATGAAATTGGTGAGAAAGGAACCTCGCAAGAAAGCAGGAAAGTGGAAGTGCGATGGCAGGACTGTCTGAGCGTAATTTAGCAGACACATCAGAGACACATCCTGTGGAAATTGAGGTATGTTGCAGGGTGGTTGAGGCAACCATGACTGACTCAGGAAGTCATCGATAGCATAAAAGCAAAAGAGAAAGTATATAATGTGGCGAAGGGCAGTGGGTAATCAGAGCATTGGGATGCTCACAAAGACCCACAAAGGGCAATAACAAAACAAATGAGTAGGGAGAAGATTAAACGTAAGGTAACTACGAATATAAAGGAAGACTGCAGTTATTTCTTTATTCATATTAACGCAAAAGAGAGGTAGAAGTGGACAACAAGCCACTGGAAAATGACACTTGACAGACAGTAGTGGGGAACAAGGAAATATTTGAGGAACTGAAAAATTACATTGTGCCAGTCTTCACAGTGGAAGACATGAGTTTTACCCAAACATATAAGAGAATGGGGGAACAGATGTGAGTCTAGCGGTCATCATTGAGAAAGTGCAAGAAACACTGAATGGTCTGAAGGTGGATAAATCGTCTGGATCAGATGGAGTACCCTCCAGAGTTATAACGTAGACAACTGAAGAAATAGTGGATACGTTAGTGGAGAACTTTCAGGAATCTGTAGAATCAGGAAGGGTGCTACAGGTCCAAAAAATCACAAACGTGACACCCCATTTTAAAAATAAACCACACAAAAGCTGGAAAATTACACACCAATCAGCCGAGTCTTGGTTGTGGATAAGGTCCTGGAATCCATTGCGTTGAAAGAAATTTCTGAATACTTGTAAGTGTCTGTCAAAATAACGCAAAGTCAGCATGGTTTCATCAAGGGGAAGACATGCTTGACAAATGTGGAAGATTTCCTCTTTGAAGAAGTAACAAGGAAGGTAGACCAAGGAGAGCCAATGGGTGTTATGTGTCTGGACTTTATGAAGGCCTTTGATATTTGCCGCACATGAGGCTACCGAATAAGATAAGGGCCCATGATGTCAGTGGCAAGGCGCGCTCACAGGACTGATTGCAGTGATTAGGAACAAAAGAATCCTTCTCAAGATGGCAGCTGGTGGCAAGTGGCGTTCCTCAAGGCTGTGTTGGGACCACAACTTGTCATTGTCTCCATTAGCGATCTAGATAAAATACCCGAGGGCAATGTGTGTCAATTTGCAGACAATGCAAAGACAGAAGGACAGTTGGCATGAGAAGGCGGGGATGCTGCAGAAGGATATGGACATGTAGGGCGAGTCGGAAATTACGTGGCAGATGGAGCAAACTGTGGGAAAGTGTGAGGCTATGCACTTTGGCAGGAAGAATAAAGATACGGACTATTGTTGAAATGGGGCGAAAGTTCACATGTCTGGAGTGCAAAGATACTTGAGAGTCTTAGCCCAGGATTCTCTCAAGGTGAATTTGCAGGTCGAATCTGTAGTTAGGAAGATAATTGCAATGATGACATTTATTTTTGGAATACTTGAATGTAAAAGCAGGGATGCACTTCCGAGGCTCTTTTAGGGTCCAGTCAGACCACATCTGGATTACTGTG
>NW_025185185.1:1501-2823 GCF_004010195.1 Chiloscyllium plagiosum | reverse complement strand
AATAGCACACACCTGGGCACAGTCTGTACTGACCTGGGCACATTGTGTGCTGACATATACCTGGGTATGGACTGTAATAGCACACACCTGGGCACATTGTGTGCTGACATATACCTGGGTATGGACGGTAATAGCACACACCTGGGCACAGTGTGTGCTGACATATACCTGGGTATGGTCTGTAATAATATACACCTGGGCACAGTCTGTACTGAAATACACCAGGTTATGGTCTGTAATAGCACACACCTGGGCATAGTCTGTACTGAAGTGTACATGGGCATGGATTGTAATAGCACACACTTGGGCACAGTCTGCACTGACATATACCTGGGCATGGTCTATAGTAGCACACACCTGGGCACAGTCTGTACTGACACATACCTGGGCATGGTCTGTAATAGCACACACCTGGGCACAGTCTGTACTGACAAATACTTGGGCCTGGTCTGAAATACCACACACCTGGGCACAATCTGTGAGGACATATACCTGGGCATGGATTGTAATAGCAGCCACCTGGGGACTGTCTGTACTGACATATACATGGGCATGATCTGCACTGATATATACGTGGGCATGGTCTGTAATAGCACATACCTGGGCACAGTCTGTTCTGACATATACCTTGGCATGTTCTGTAATAGCAGCCACCTGGGCACAGTCTGTATTGACATATACCTGGGCATGGTCTGTACTGACATATACCTGGGCATGGTCTGTAGTAGCACACACCTGTGCACAGTCTGTACTGACACATACCTGGGCATGGTCTGTAATAGCAGCCACCTGGGCACAGTCTGTACTGACATATACATGGACATGATCTGTACTGATATATACGTGGGCATGGTCTGTAATAGCACACACCTGGGCACAGTCTGCAGTGACACATACCTGGGCATGGATTGTAATAGCACACACCTGGGCACAGTCTGTACTGACATATACCTGGCCATGGTCTGTAATAGCATACACCTGGTCTTAGTCTGTACTAACATATACCTGGGCATGGGCTGTAATACTACACACCTGGGCACAGTCTATACTGACATATACCTGGGCATGGATTGTAATAGCACATGCCTGGGCACAGTCTGCACTGACATATATCTGGGCATGGTCTGTAATAGCACACATCGGGGCACAGAGTGTGCTGACATATACCTGGGCATGGACTGAAATAGCACACACCTGCGCAGAGACAGTACTGACATATACCTGGGCATGGATTGTAATAGCAAACACCTGGGCACAGTCTATACTGCCTGGGCATAGTATGTAATAGCATACACCTGGGCACAGTCTGTACTGACATATAC
>NW_025185185.1:0-986 GCF_004010195.1 Chiloscyllium plagiosum | reverse complement strand
TCTGTACTGACATATACCTGGGTATGGTCTGTAATAGCACACACCTGGGCACATTGTGTGCTGACATATACCTGGGTATGGTCTGTAATAGCACACAATTGGGCACAGTCTGTACTGACATACACCTGGGCATGGTCTTAAATAGCTCACACCTGGGCACAGTCTGTACTGAAATGCACCAGGTCATGGTCTGTAATAGCACACACCTGGGCACAGTCTGTACTGACGTGTACATGGGCATGGATTGTAATAGCACACACCTGGGCACAGTCTGTACTGACACATACCTGGGCATGGTCTGTAATAGCACACACCTGGCCACAGTCTGTACTGACATATACTTGGGCCTGGTCTGAAATACCACACACCTGGGCACAATCTGTAAGGACATATACCTGGGCATGGATTGTAATAGCACACACCTGGGCACAGTCTATTCTGACATATACCTTGGCATGGTCTGTAATAGCAGCCACCTGGGCACTGTCTGTACTGACATATACATGGGCATGATCTGTACTGATATATACGTGGGCATGGTCTGTAATAGCACACACCTGGGCACAGTCTGTACTGATGTGTACATGGGCATGGCTTGTATTAGCACACACTTGGGCACAGTCTGCACTGACATATACCTGGGCATGGTCTGTACTGACATATACCTGGGCATGGTCTGTAGTAGCACACACCTGGGCACAGTCTGTACTGACACATACCTGGGCATGGTCTGTAGTAGCACACACCTGGGCACAGTCTGTACAGACATATACTTGGACCTGGTCTGAAATACCACACACCTGGGCACAATCTGTAAGGACATATACCTGGGCATGGATAGTAATAGCACACACCTGGGCACAGTCTGTTCTGACATATACCTTGGCATGGTCTGTAATAGCAGCCACCTGGGCACAGTCTGTACTGACATATACACGGGCATGGTCTGTAAAAGTGCACACCTGGGCACAGTCTGTACTGACAAA
>NW_025185184.1:0-2822 GCF_004010195.1 Chiloscyllium plagiosum | reverse complement strand
CCTCTGATCATCTTGTTTGTCTCTATCAAATCTCCCCTTAGCTGCCTTCTTTCCAATGAGAACAGACTTACACCTCTCAGCCTTTCCTCATAAGACCTCCCCTCCAGACCAGGAAACATCCCGGTGTACCTTTCCCAATGCATTCACATCCTTCCTGTAATGGGGTGACCAGAATTGTATGCAGTATTCCAAGTGTGGCCGCACCAGTGTTTTGTATAGTTGCAGCATGACATTACAGCTCCGGAACTCAATCCCTCTACCAATAAAACCTAATAAACCTTAAACAGCACTATCAACTGGTAACTTTCAGGGATCTATGTACATGGACACCAAGATCCCTCTGCACATCCACACTACCAAGAATCTTTCCGTTGACCCAGTATTCTACCTTCCTGTTATTCTTCCCAAAGTGATTCACCTTACATTTAGCTGCATTGAACTTCATTTGCCACCTCTCAGCTTAATTCTGCAGTTTATCCAAACCCCCCTGCAACCTGCAACATTCTTCCACACGGTCCACCACTCCAGTAACTTTAGTGTCATCTGCAAACTTACTAACCCATCCACCTATGCCTGTATCCATGTCATTTATAAAAATGACCAACAGCAATGTTCTTTACTGAAACATCTAAATCCCGGAATCTGTGATAACCATTCCTTATCCTGCTCTATCCATGTCTCTGAAATGGCCACAACATTGAAATCCCGGGTAGCAACCAATGCTGCAAGTTCACCCACCTTATTCCGGATGCTCCTGGCGTTGAAGTAGACACACTTCAAAATGACTTCCTGCTTGCCAGTGCCTTCTTGTGACCTTGATTCCTTATTTCTGACCTTGCTACTCTCAACCTCCTGGACACTGGAACAATTTAGGTTCCCATCCCTCTGCTGAATTAGTTTAAACCCACCAAAAGAGCAGGAGCAAATTCCCCCCCACCCCAGGATATTGGTACCCCTCTGGCTCAGGTGAAGACCATCTTGTTTGTAGAGGTCCCACCTACTCCAGAAAGAGCCCCAATTAACCAGGAATCCAAATCCCCTCACCCCCCCAGCCCCCACCCACCATTCCTGTAGCCATGTGTTCAACTCCTCTCTCCCTATTCCTCTCTTCACTACATGTGGGATATTCTGGCTCTAATTTTCCACCTTAGCTCCCTGAATCTCTGCCCGATCTCTCTTCCTACATGTCGTTGGTGCCTCTGTGGACTATGACACAGGGTTTCAACCATCCCCTCAAGGATCCTGAAAACATGATCAGAGATATCACGAACCCTGGCACCTAGGAGGCAACACACCAACCGTGAGTCTCTCTCATTCCCATAGAACCGCCTACATGTCCCCCTAACGATGGAATCCCCCAATGTCTAATGCTCTGCCTCACTCTCCCCTTCCCTACTGAGCAACAGGGACAGAATCTGTGCCAGAGACCTGTGCCCCATCGCTTATTCCTGATAAGTCGTTTCCCGCCCCCCCAACAGTATCCAAAATGGTATACTTGTTGTTGAAGGGAAGAGCCACAGGTGATCCCTGCACTGCCTGCCAGTTCCTTTTCCATTCCCGATAGTAACCCATCTACCTTCTTCTTTTACCTGAGGTGTGACTACCTCCCTGTAACTCTTCTCAATAGCACCCTCCACCTTCCGAATGATCCAAAGTTTATCCAGCTCCAGCTCCAATTCCCTAACTGGGTTTTCGAGGAGCTGGAGTTGGGTGCACTTCCCACAGATGCAGTCAGCAGTGACACTACTGGTGAACCTTACCTCCCACATTTTGCAGGAGGAACATTCAACCGTCCTATCACTCTAATCACTTTTTAGAACTTCGGGATCCTTATCTGCAGCTAGGTTTCTAAATAGGTTGTGATGTATAACATTGTCGAACATTTTATTAGGGTCACTAATATGGCACATATGGGTGTCTCAGATCTTTGTATCTATTAAAAGCTATATGTGTAAGTTTGGGATGATGTTAAGTCAGATGGGAGCAGCAAGTTTCAAAAGGACAATAAAAATATTAAATGGAAGACTGAAATTATAATAAATAGGGTTTAATGGCGGTCAGTCTACAAACACTGTACAGAGTGAAATCAGAATGTGCAAATTGAAACATACTAAAAGCGAAAAACATTGAAAAATGTAATATAATGTAATCCTTAGACTCAAGGTTGCTGGACCACTGGTGCTGGAAGTGAGGTGATATGGGTAGAGTTGAGAAATACCAAGGGGATAAAACATCAGTGGGTGTTATATATACACCTCCAAATCACAGTGGAGATGTTGGGAAAAGCATCGAACAGGAGATTAGAGTTGCATGCGACAAGGGAGTATTGGTAATTTCAATCTGCACATAGTTTGGGCAAATCAAATTAGTCACAATGTTGTAGAGGAGGAATTCCTGGAATGTATATGGGAAGGTTTTCTTGACCAATGTGTGGACGAACCAGCAAGAGAGCAGGCCAACTTAGGCTGGGTACTGTGTAACGCGAAGGGAATCATTACCAATCTAGCCGTGTAAGACCCCTTGGGGATGATAACATGACAGAATTTTTTGTCAAGATGGAGAGTGAGATAATTTATTCAGAGACCAGGATGCTGAATCTTAATAAAGGAAACTATGATGATATGAGGTGTGAGTTGGCCTTGATAGATTAGGGAGAGTTACCTAAAGGAATGATGGTACATAGGCAATGACAAACATTCAAGGAAAGCATGGGAGAGCTGCAAAAACTGTTTGTTCTTGTCTGGCACAAAAGCAAAATGGGAAGAAGGACAATCTATGTCATACAAAGAAAATTAGACACAGTATCTGATCCAAGTTAGAAG
>NW_025185183.1:0-2822 GCF_004010195.1 Chiloscyllium plagiosum | reverse complement strand
AGAGCGGTGGGGTTGTTTCGTGCGGGTGCCCCTGAGATATTCTCTGAAGCATTGTGCAAATTGGCATACTGTCTCTGCAGTGTACAGGAGACTGTATTTGGAGCAACGGATACAGTAGATGATGTGTGCGGAAGTACAGTAAATTTCTGTTGGATGTAGAAGGAACCTTTGGGGCTTTTGGCCGAGTTGAGGGGGGAGGTGGAGGCGCAGGTATTGCAATTCCTGCAGTGGCAGTGGAAGATGCCGGGGGGGTTTGTTTGTTCAGAGGAGCGTGGGCCAAACAAGAGTCTTTGCAATGCCCATGTGAGTTGTTTCTGTTAATTATGCTGAAGTTTGATTTATTTTGAGGGGCTCCAAATTATTTGGGAGCTCTAGCTAACTGTGTCCTTTTGAATTATGGCCTGTCGTATTAAATTAGTATTGAAGCCTCGGATTAAAGTAATCTAGTTGGGAGTGTGGAGCTGGAAAAGCACAGCAGATGAGCAACATCACTCCCTCTCTCTATTTCTCTCTCTATTCTCTCTATCTCTCTCTATCTCTATCACTCTATCCCTATCCCTATCCCTGTATCACTATACCTCTATCCCTATCTCTCTATCCCTATCTCTCTATCCCTATACCTATCTCCCTATCTCTATCTATATATATATATCTCCATCTCTAGCCATCAATCCTTATCTTTCTATCTTTCTATCCCTATCTTTCTATCCCTATCCCTCCATCCCTACCCCTCTATGACTACCCCTCTCTCCCTACCCCTCTCTCTCTCCCTCTATCACTATCCCTATCCCTCTATCCCTATCTCTCTATCCTATCTCTCTATCCGTATCTCTCTATCCCTAACTCTCTATCCCTATCCCTATCTCTCTATCTCTATCTCTATCTCTAGCCCTCTATCCTTATCTTACTATTCCTATCTTTATATCCCTATCTCTCTATTTCTATCCGTCTATCCCTATCCCTCCATCCCTACCCCTCTATCCGTCTATCCCTATCCCTCCATCCCTACCCCTCTATCCCTATCCCTCTATCCCTCTCTCTATCCCTATTTCTCTATCCCTATCCCTATCCCTATCTCTCTATCTCTATCTCTATCTATGTATCTATCTCTATCTCTAGCCCTCTATCCTTATTTCTCTATCCCTATCCCTATCTCTCTATCTCTATCTATATATCTATCTCTATCTCTAGCCCTCTATCCTTATCTTTCTATCCCTATCTTTCCATCCCTATCTCTCTATCTCTATCCCTCCATCCCTATCCCTCCATCCCTACCCCTCTATCTCTATCCCTCTATCTCTATCCCTCTATCCCTATCTCTCTAGCCCTATCTCTCTATCTCCATCTCTCTATTTCTATCTCTCCATCCCAATCCCTATCTCTCTATCTCCATCTCTATCTATGTATCTATCTCTATCCCTATCTCTAGCCCTGTAGCCCGATCTTTCTATCCCTATCTTTCTATCCCTATCTTTCTATCTCTATCCCTCTAGCCCTATTCCTCTATCCCTCCCCCTTTATCTCTGTCCCACTATCCCTATCCCTCTATCTGTATCCCTCTATCCCTATCCCTCTATCCCTATCTCTCTATCCATATCTCTCTATCCGTATCTCTCTATCCCTAACTCTCTATCCCTATCCCTATCTCTCTATCTATCTATATATCTATCTCTATCTCTATCTCTAGCCCTCTATCGTTATCTTTCTATCCCTATCTTTCTCTCCCTATCTCTCTATCTCTATCCGTCTATCCCTATCCCTCCATCCCTACCCCTCTATCCCTATCCCTCTATCCCTCTCTCTTTCCCTATTTCTCTATCCCTATCCCTATCCCTATCTCTCTATCTCTATCTCTATCTATATATCTACCTCCATCTCTAGCCCTCTATCCTTATCTTTCTATCCCTATCTTTCCACCCCTATCACTCTATCTCTATCCGTCTATCTCTATCCCTCTATCCCCATCTCTCTATCCCCATCTCTCTATCCCGATCTATCTATCTCTCGCGCTATTGCTATCCCTCTATCCCTATCCCTCTATCACTATCCCTCTATCCCTATCCTTCTATCCCTATATCTCTACCTCTATCTCTCTATCTCTATCTATATATCTACCTCTATCTCTATCTCTCTGTCCCCATCTCTCTATCCCTATCTCTCTATCCCTATCTCTCTATCCCTATCTCTCTATCCCTATTTCTCTATCCCGATCACTCTATCCCAATCTCTCTCTATCTCGCTCTCTCTCTATCTCGATCCCTCTATTCCTATCCCTCTATCCCTATCCCTCTATCCCTACCCCTCTATCCCTATCTCTCTATCCTTATCTCGCTATCCCGATCCCTCTATCCTTATTTCTCTATGTCTCTCTCTATCTCTATTCTTCTATTCCTATCCCTCTATTCCTATCCCTCTATCCCTATCCCCCTTTCCCTATCCCTCTATTCCTATCCCTCTATGTCTATCCATCTATGCCTATCCCTCTATCCTTATCTATCTATCCTTTTCTCTCTAATCCTATTTCTCTATCCTGTCTCTCTCTATCCCTTTCGTTCTATCCCTATTGTTCTATCCCTATCCATATCCCTATCTCTCTATCTCTATCTCTATCTTTGTATCTATCTCTATCTCTATATCGATGTCTATCCCTCTATAACCCATCACTCTATCCCCATCTCTCTATCCCCATCTCTCCATCCCTATCTCTCTATCCCTATCTTTCTATCCTTATCTCTCTATCCTCATTTGTCTATCTCTATCTCTATCCCTATTCCTCTCTCCCTATCTCTCTATCCCTATCCCGATCTCTCTATCTATCTATC
>NW_025185182.1:0-2822 GCF_004010195.1 Chiloscyllium plagiosum | reverse complement strand
ATGTTAGAAGGGCTAATGGAATTTGATAAGAGAGAGGCAGTAGAATGGGGAATAAAATTCAAGCAGTCTTTTGAGTTAAATTGAGGAATTGAGCAAATACCGTACAGCCAGTAACTTTGGAATGCAATATAAAGATTCGAAGTCCTAGAGCATACAAAAATCGTTAACATCTTGAGCAACTAAGAACCTAGGCCTGTCCATAGAAATATACATTAATAATCAGATGTATTACAAGGTTGTTCCCACAGAAAGGAAGGTGACGGTATAGCACCATGGTGTGTATGACCATTGCAAAACAAAATGTACAAAAATGCTGTCTTATTACTGTAAGAACAGAGTGTATCATTGATGTCTCTTCTGATCTGAGCTGAATATTGTGTATACGATTGTCTTCTCACGTCAAAGCCAGATTCGAGGAAGATCCTTAGGCCCTCTCCCTGCATTAACTGGTTTTTGCTTGAATAAAAGTCCACTCCGTGCCTATACCCTGTCTGCCTCCAGAGTCTTTGTCCATGATCGGGGAGGTCTAGCTCCCACAGTCAGCAAGGACATGAGGATCAGAGGGTGTAGGAAACATTTATGTCGACGCATCCAGGTGACACCACATAGCGCATGCGCTAGGCCAGATCCAAGTCAGCAAGATCAGCATTACCTGAAGTTAGTCATCATTTTAATAACCACAGAGACGAAGCTATTCCAGAACAGCTGATGAGTTTGTTCAAGTTTCTGTACCGTCTGCCTGACAGAAGACGTTGTTGGAGATCATTACCGGGGGGGAGAGGTCTTTATTGATGCTGACAGCCTTTCAGCGGCAACGAGCCGTGTAACTGGAATCCATGGTTCGAAGGTTCGCTTCCGTGGTTGTCTGGGCTGTACATTCTCCAGTTTCTTGTTGTCCAGATGTTCCAGCGATTAGTGTAGGGTGAAGAATGCCGTGTCTGCTGTGGGCCAGTAATGTTGGTAACTCAATTGTCGAGGAAGGAGACATACTGGGAGACTGGAGCTGATGTTGGTGAATACCAGCCTGTTGCAGCACATCATGATTATTGATGTCAGAGATACTGAGCAGTCGTCATTGAGGAACATTACATGAGCTTTCTGACTGATGTGGCTGATGATGGTGTTCTTGAAGCAGCTTGGGGCTCCGACCTGTGGCAAAGAGCGGTTAGAAATGTCAGTGAATATCTTCACCAGCTGGTCCACATTCGAGTGAAGTGCTCAGCTGTGGTCACTGTCCGGGCCAATCACTTTAATTGGCGTGATTCCTAGGAAAACTGATCTGACCTTTGCACGGTGAGGGGACATGAAACCATGTTGTTTTAGTCTAAGCTGCATGCCACCATATTTTACCCAAGTTCTTGTCGTCTTTCTGTACAGGGAAGTCCAGGGGAGACTATGATGCGATTCGACAACTTCAGGATTTGCGTGAGAAATGTCTTTACAGACTAAATCTTCCCCAGGGTGGAACACCCTGAGGTTGGAGTTCACGACAGTGTTGGTTATTTTGATTATGTCACTGCGTTCTTGGGGTAGTGTCTCTGTGTGTCCGGGTATTTTCAGGGTGGGCTTTCTGTGGATCCGTGTCTTTTCGGGGTTGGCTTTCTGTGGGTCCACGTCTCCTCAGGGTTGAGTATTGGTGAGTCCGGGTCTTCTCAGGGTGAGTCGCTGTGGGTCGAGGCCTGGTTCGGATTGTGTCTCTGTAGTACCGGGCCTTCTCAGGGATGTGTTGCTGTGGGACCGGGCATTCTCAGGTTGTGTCTCTGTCGGCCCAGTCCTTATCAGGTTTATGCCTCTGTACATTTGAATCTTCTCAGGGCTATGTCCCATTTTCTGTCCGGACCTACTTAGGATTGTCTCTGTGTCACCGGGGCGTCTCATGGATATAACACTATTTGTCTGGCCATCTCAGGGTTGGCTTTCTTGGTACGGGACTAAACAGGGTTAAGTGTCTGTGAGTCTGATCTGTCTCAGAGTTATGTGTCTGTGGGTCATTGCCTTCGCAACGTTTATCGTTGTGGTTCTGGGCATTCTCGGGATTGTCTCTATGTATCTGGGCCTTCTTTTGATTGTGTCTCTCTGGATCAGGCCCTTATCAGGATTGTGTATCTGTGAGTATGGCTATTCTTAGGATTGGATTTTCATGTGTCCGAGCCATCTCTATGTGTTTGATTCTTCTCGAGGCTGTATCTTTGTGTGTCCAGGCCTTCTTAGTGTTGTGTCTCTGTGTGTCCAAGCCTTCTCAGTTTGGTGTCTCTGCGGTTTTGGGAATTCTCAGGCTTGTGACTCTGTGGGACGGGCATTCTCAACTTGTATCTCTGTTGGTCCTGTCCTTGTCAGGCCTGTGATCTATTGTGTGTCCGAGCCTACACAGGATTGTGTCCTTGTGTAACCAGGCCTCTTCAGGTGTTTCTCGCTGGGTGTCCTGGCCATATCAGGGCTCTCTGTCTGTTGGTCTGGGACATATCAAGTTTCTGTCTCTGTCGGTCTGGCCGTTCGCAGGTTGTGCCTCTGTGGGTCTTGGTCTTCTTAGAGGATTTCTCTGTTGGTCCGTGTCTACTCAGGGATGTGTATCTGTGGGTCTTGGTCTCCGTAGGGTTGTATCTCTTTGTGTCTGACCCTTCTCAACGTTGTGTCTCTGAGCTTCTGGGCCTTCTCGTTGTTGCGTCTGTGTGTCTGAGTCTTCTCAGAAATGTGTCACTGCGAGTATTTGCCTTTTCAGTGTCGAGTCTCCTTGAGTCTGGGTTTGTCAGACGTATGCCTCTGTGGATCCTTGAATTCTTAGGGATCTATCTCTGTGTGTATTAGCCTTTTTTTGGGTGGTG
>NW_025185181.1:0-2822 GCF_004010195.1 Chiloscyllium plagiosum | reverse complement strand
GATTTGTGAAAGAGTTTTCATTTCTGAATGTGCGTGAGCTGTATTTTTGTTTTCTTTCTGGTAAACCTGCTGCTGCACACTGACTGGGTCAGTATTATGAATATTTTCCAATACCTAGAAGAGACCTATCAGCTTCTTGATACCAAGCTGGGAGACAGAAAGGAAAAAGAAATGTTAGGGTAAAGAGGGGGTGGAGGGTGGGGGGGTTGGTTACTGACATCTTCCCACCACCATGTTCACCTCAGCAAACATTTTCCCAGTGACCAAGGCTGGGGCAGAGGGATTGACTAGTGAAATCCATGAAGCGTACTCCTTGTGACAATGGACATTATCTTTGTGACGCACTCGCACAATCTCAGTCAATCACTGGGAGCTACTGGCTGTCTGGTTGAGCTGATAGCTATCTGGGATAAATTACCACCTTTAAAAAGTATTGCAGTCCCAGTTTGGACTGGTAACTAAATTGACCAATGCCAGAAGTATGGCCCCTGCCGCTCCATCCCCAGGGGGCTCACCACCAGCCAAAGTAGGTCTGCCTCCCTCTTTCAGCCCAGCAGCAGGGATCCAGCCTGGATCATAAAATTCAGCTCAGGGTGCCTATCTGTTCACTTTTGAGGCTGTTTGTGGAAATTCCAATGTCAAGGCCCCAAACCAAAGTTTTGCAAACTGCCCATTCCGGGGATTTGGAGACAATAGATTCATATCTCCAGATCATTTCTATAAAGCAATCACTAACTAGGGAAACATTTAGATAAATGAACTGTCCGAGTTAAGTATCCTGGACACGTGTCTATAGTCATTCAGGTCAACACTCATATTCAATGCTGTATGGCTGTGTCCTGGGTGAAGGAATTCAGAAAAAAATGCCAAGTTTGCAGAAAATTCTTCATTTCAGTGATTCAAAAAGTTCTGGGAAATTGTGGACAAGTAAGAGCCTAAGTCACCTATTCCTCAGTTTTCTCCTTCTTTTGCTTGATTCAGTATTAGGTTGACACTGCAGTGCAGTATTGAGGGTGTACTGTACTGCCACAGAAGCCATATTCCAAATGAGCATTTAAACTAAGATCCCATCTACCTGTTCAGATGGATGTAAAAGTCTCATGGTGCTGATTTGAAGAAGAGCGAGGGATTATCCTGATGTCCTGGCCCGTATCCTATTCCAATGTCCTGGCCGGTATCCTATCCCAATGTCCTAGCCGGTATCCTATCCCAATGTCCTGGCCTGTATCCTATCCCAATGTCCTGGCCAGTATCCACTCCTCAATCTACAGCAGAATAACAGATTATCTGGTCATTATCACGTTGTTAACCACATTCATCATAAACAAGCTTTGAATGAATATGGAAGTTTATCAATGATTCAGACACAACAAAGCAGAAGAAGAAAAAGTCATTAGTGTCATTACAGCAAAGCAATACTTCAGAAAAATCTGGTCTAATTTTTCATCATGGAGAAATCTTTATGTTTTCAAGGTGTTTTTTTTTATGAACACTGTCATTGCTAAAATGAGGAGTTCCTGTGCATTTCTCTAATCACTAATCTTAAATGTTGTCAAACAAAGAATGCTGAGTGCTCTACTTCACTACAGCAGTATTGGATTGAACATGTCTGGAACCACAATTAATACTCTATGGTCAACCTCAGAACTTAAATGACATGTTCTTTCTTGTTTAAGGTGAAGGTTTTCAGTGAGGAATACAAGATGCAGCAATTAAGAAGAAGTCTCTGTGTAAGAATCTGTTTGGTGCTAATTGGGCTCATTGTATTCATCAGTATGGGTATGTATTTCAGTTACCTTGTTCCTCTGTGCTAACCAAAAGCTATGTACAGCTTTTCAAATAAACTAATTTTAACAGAAAAAAATAAACTATCAATTGATATTCCATAGAAATGGTTCCATTTCCATAAAATGATTTCAGAAAAGGATCAGGATAGTTTGCCAATTTAATAGCTCTTCAATTTAACTTGAACCTAATCCTGATGAAATGCAAAAATCTAAGACAGATGGAAGGCTGAGACCCAGATTAAGCTCTTAAGATTTCCGCAGAAATTCACAGTATAATAGTAAAACTACTGGACATCGGAAGTCAGAAATTATGGATTTTGGATTTTCTCCTGTTGAGAATCTGGGTGGATCGGATGAAATGTGCCAGGCAGCTGCTGGAAGTGCTGCAATGACAACTCCCACCAACTTAGAGTTGGGGTTGCTTAATGCTAGCATCCTCTTTCTTTGACTGGATCTAAGAAACTACTCGGTTTACACTGGAAGAGGAATGAACACTAATGCATCTCAACAAAAAAGCTCTTGTCTTGAGCAGGATGTAGTTTGTTGTACGCTGTCAATCAGGCACAAGTTAAGTTACTAAGTTAGGCTTTGGCCCATTCTGAGGAGTGGCATTCACATCAGATTGTCATTCCTCTCATATACCTTTCCATCAGTATTGTGCTTGACATTTCTAGCCTGGCTTCTTCAAAAAGGCAAAGCATGGCTGAAACCAATGTAGTTCTCTCACAATGCAAGATAGTCAGGGGAAGTCAAACCATGCTCCTATTGCAGCAGTCAGTGTACCGTGATTTGAGATTTAAATACCAATCAGCAGAGCCATCCAGTGAAGTGTGGGATAAGGGTGTACGTGGTTAAGAGGTTAGGGTGCCAGCTGGACAGGATTCCATCTGGGTAGGGTGCCTGGGTGCTAAGTAAGTAGGGTGTCAGGTAAGAAGACTACCAGGTGGTTACTTTTCCTGTTGGGTAAGGTGCCAGGTAAGTGATGGAATGCTTACGACAGGTAGGAACTTTATTGCTGGAACAGCACAGCAGGTC